>NC_141139.1:77479885-77635041 GCF_053477565.2 Lygodium microphyllum
TGCATGGGAGAAAGCCTAGCTCTCAATGAAATGTCTAGCTAATTACTACAACAATATTTTTCTCAAAAAATTATGGGCCCTTTTTATTTGCAATTAATAGGGTGCCATACCTTTGGAAGACTTTCCTTAGAGCTTGAAAGAATCCAACACCTAATATGCTCTAGTGGAAACAACCTAGGAAATTTTAATACCACAATGTAGAACTAGGCTTTATTGATATCCTAGCCTCCCCAATGTATTGATCTCATTAGGAACAATGTTTAAATGAAGCCCAATTGTTTGGCAAACCTTTAGAACTTGGGTTGAGGGAAATTTTCATACTAAGGCAATAAAAGGGGCTTAACAAGACCACATACCAACTTGCCACTGACTCTAGTGCTTGGTACCCTAGGCATAACTACATTTTGGGAGGGTGCCGAACATGTGGCCTCCTAGTATCCACCCTTGGTGATGCCACAAGGAGAGGAATGATTCACATTAAAGTGGGGATTAGTATTGCTAATCAAGTTGTTCTTAAGGCTTGGGGAAATTCACCAATTAAGGTAGTGCACTTCTCTTCATAAATGATGGTTCTAGAGTCTACCCACTAGTTATGCCAAAGGACTAGTGAGTTAAGATTGATGCATCATGTCTTCAATCACATTTATATTCATGAAAGGGGTAGACTATGACTTGAGTGGGTCTTGACATGATACAGGGGACAACAATGGCTTGTTGACTACCACCACTCCTTTAATCTCCCCTCTCCAAAACTAACCTTAGTCACATATTTTTTTAGAAAAATGAAATATATTAATTATTAATTAACCAAGACCACCATAGCAAATGCTTAGATATGCAGTGCCTTTCAAGTATCTCATGATATCCTTCACGATATCCCAATGTTACTAGCTAGGTGTAATCATATAGCGTGCCACAACTCCCATTGCAAATGCTATGTTTGGGTGGATGAGTAGCTATCATGACATAGATTAAATTGCCAACCCACTACAGATGCATAAGGGATCTTGGTCATCTAAGCCTTCGGCTTATCTAACTTGTGACAATCTACATGATTGATCTTCACATGGGAAGGTAAAGGACATCCAATAGAGAAGGATCTTTTGCATATAATCCTTCTCTATGATAAGTAAAGGATCCTCTTAGAGTAATATGTGTGATGCATATCCCAAGAATATGTGAGGCTTGTCCCATATCCTTCATCTCAAAGCTCTTGTTGAGCTGACTTTTCAAGGCATCCAACTCATCATGAGCTCTCCCAAAAATCAACATATCATCCACATAAAGTACCAAGATAATAAGTCTTCCATCACAATCCTTCTTCATGTAGAGATACAGATCTATATCGCTCCTTATATATCCTTGTGAATGCATGAAAGCATTAAACTTGTGGTACCACTCCCTAGCTACGTGTTTAAGACCATAAAGGCTCTTTCTCAACTTGCACACTAGATGTTCCTTATCTTTTTCCTTGAAGCCCTTGGGCTACTACATATAAATCTCATCATTCATGTTCCCATGCACAAAATTCGTCTTTACATCCATCCATCTAATAAAGGATCAAATTTAAATTATCAACCAAAGCCAATACTAAGTGTGGGGTATATCCAAGATCATACATCAATGCTAGACATCACGGTAGACATATAGCACACTTGAAATACCATGTAGGCATAATACACATTCAAAGCATGAAGCTCATTAGTGTATGCTTACTATCCAAACTATTATGATATCAATAAATTGCTACAAAATTGAGCTAATCAAGCTCTAAAAAATCCAAGTAGCATCCCAAAAGCATAACCATACCATCCATGTACCAAAATAGTAACTAAAGCATTAAACATGCATTATGGAATTTACTATTTCTTATCCAAACTAGAACTATTCTATTCTATGTGAAATAGAGAACAAAAAACTCCAGAGAATCAACTTTGTGGGTGCTCAAATTTGTAGCTCTCATTATGCTCTTCATTCTAGCTATAGAATGCCTAAATCTGATACCATATGCAAACGTTATGGCCAAAATACGAAAGTGTTGTCAAGTTTCATAGTTGTCCATGACTTCTACAGCATGCTTTGTATCCACTCGAAATGGATAGAATGGCTACTTCCTCAACTCAATAAAGCCCTAGCTACTAAGACTTGGGAAGCTTCTCAATAGACCAAGAGAAGGGAACCTCATCAACAAGCTTGAACAAGTTGACAGAAAAAAAGAATCAATGCATACCTGGGAAGAGTGATACCTTGAGCTAAAGCTTTGAATTTGGGGGCTAAAGCAAAGGATGAAGAAGCTCCTCAAATGGTTAGCTCTAATATCAATTGAAAGGTATAGTTCTAGTGGAAGCACACAAGTGAAACTGTGAGAGCTTCTCACTCGACTGCCAAGACCCACAAACCGCCTATTGCTTCAACCGTTTCAAGTCAAGTGCAATGGCTACCTCTCACATAGCCATACGTGCTCTCACACCTACGAGTGTAGTGAGCTTACCTCCATGCTCGATCAAGTTGCCTCCTCCCTCAAGCACTCTGGTAGCTCCCTGATCCAAGGTGTAAGCAATCCTCAAGCTTCAAGCTCCATGCTCCATTGCTGCGCATGAGACAAGAGAAAAATTTAGAAAAGAAGAAGAAGAGAGGAGAAGATGGAGAAATTCTCCACCACAAACCCTCACCCTCACACACTCACTCCCTCTCTCAAGCATAAGCTCAACCAAGAAAGAAGAAGAAGAGGTTGCCCTTGCACTTTTGGCCTTTTTTCCTCCTATTTCTTTAGTCGGCGGGTCACCTTTTTCCACTTTTCCCTGTGTCTTTTTAATTTTCTTTTTGCTTTCTTTGTACTATGGTTAACATTACCCCCCTCCTAGCCAAGTGCGATTCCGCGGCACTTGCGAGCACTTTTGTTGATGAGAGCTCGGGTGGTTGAAGGGTTGCCATGTGGGTCGGTGATGGGGTTTCATGGAGATTGGATAGGGAGAAGAAGCATCACAAAATTGGATGAGAGATTATAGAGGTCGAGGATAGATTTGAGTGGGTAATGGGGGTCTCTGATGTTGGTGATTGATCGCATTTGTTGAGTATACCTAAAAAGAAAAAGGAAGTGCACTGCTTGGAAAGTATGCCTACCTCACCATGCAGTGCGGGGTGTTCGAGCCCATGAAACTGGGAGTTACGTCGAACCTCAAGGAAGCCTACGGTATTTTCCCACACTTGAGGACCCAGTTTGTATATCGAGGATGTGCTATGGGTGTGACTTAGGGAGACAGGTCGAGTACAAACTCCCTAGGTGTAGCCTACCCTTGATGTTCCCTAAGTGTGAAGTGGGGGGACAGGGAGGGCTAGGGGGTTAGGCACGTAGAGAACCAATCGAGACCACCACACGCACTTAACTTGAGAACCCCTAGGTGTAGTGTTTGTGGCACTCTGATATTACATGACAATTCCATTTCGTCCTTTTCTTTTGCTTCTTCTCTATCTTTTCTTATCCTTTTCTCCTTTCTTTTTCTCTTTTCATTTCTTTTTGCTTCTTTTCTTTATTTCTTTCTTTTTAAACTCTTAATTCATTGTGAGAAAGTACACTAGGCGTCATCCCTATGCTCTTCATTTCAAGGGTGGGCTATGCCATGAGGGGGCCTAAGGAACTTGGTAAGAAAGGATCTACTCTACAAGTAATCTTTTATGTTAACGCATACATTTAAAGGTGTCATTGATAGAAAGGGATGGTTGCACCTAGTAAAGTGGCTATCATTCATACCTTCCAGGATAGCCATGCAAAAAGAAGGCAAGAGTGTGACCCTCATCATTACATGGGCCATCGCACAGCTATCAATACCTGTGTTTAGATCAAAAAAGAGTGGCAGGAGTCAGCCTCTTCCACCGTGTGCTTATGTTTGAGAAAAATCCTAAGTACCCTAAGATAATTACATGTGGTAATAAAGGCAAGGTCAAGGTAGGATGAGAACTGGTTGAGGAAGTGCGTGATGGATGGGTGAATGTCTCACTTAGTGAAGATTAGGCACTTCTCTGGGCTTTCTACATTCACATTGTAGATCCTTGGAAAGTCATACTACATGCCATGCATTTTTGAGTTATAATCTACCCCTATTCTTCATGAATATGGCATGTAGGTAGGGTCATTACACTCGTCTAGTATGATGCCATAGAAGGACATCCAAGCATCAAGGTTGGTGTCCTAGATGCATCACCACCATTGTGGTTGGGCTTCGTATTCGCTGACAGACTTTGAAATCTCCCAAACCTTGTCTTACCACCAATAATCTACAAGCTCTCTTCGCCACCTTGTGGGGTGTCTTCTCCTCTCCTCTATCCACCTATTCCCCAATCATTGCACAAGCCTGATCACCTACTCCACCACCTCTAGAGATAGAACTCTATCTAAAGAATGAGGATAGTGGAAAGAGAACTCAAAGGGTTGGCTTTAATTTTCCCATTGCTCCCAAACAACCAATTCATGGGCCCAGTTTACAGGGTGGCATTCCCCTCTTTGTGGGACCTGGACCTCTCAGGAACTTGCTATAGACTTTCTTGGAGTCTCCTTTTCGTGCTAGCTCTACCTACTCTCTCTGCATGTGCTTTCTTTCCACAACCCTCTTAGGGGTGGCTTCATCACCCTACTCTTTCGTGTGTGCTTGCACCTATTGTGCTAGGATTGGCACTTGCAATTGTTCTTCTTTGTCTTGGCCTTGTTTGAAGTCTGGCCCTTCTTCTCTTGGTGGTTCCGTTGGAGCTACAATAGGTGGTTGAGCTAGTTGTTCTAGCTCTCTAAACCCTAACTCCTCCAGCTCCTTCATCAAGATCCCAACTTGCCTCAAGAATTATCATTGTTTCTCCATGATTAGGCTAGTGCTCTCTTTCAATACTCTTTCATGAAGGCTATATCTCAAGGCTCATCGTGAAAGTTCTAGCTTCCTTTGTAGCCCTTCCATGGTATCTTCACCCTCGACTTGAGTCACATGCAAGACTATGTTCAGAAGGGCTTGCTAATGGACCTCAAGACCTACCTCCGCTACTTCTGCCCTTGCTAGTGTCATGATTTGTTGGCTTTCTGCCAAGGTGAGGCATTTGGTGGAATCTCTAAGTCTTCTAGCAGTCTATTTCTCCCATGCCCTAGCCTTTTTGTTCATCCTCTCTACACCCTGATTTTAGGTATTGAGACAACATCATGACCATCTATTCTTGCTCCTTCTTCTACATTCTGAGCATTTCATCATTCTATTGTTTGAGAGCCGGTTCAGCTACTCTGCCAATCATTCTCATTCAAAGAAGGCTATCTGAAGTTTGTTTTCCATCTCTGTTAGTTTTTTGGTTGCCACTTTGTCTCTTTGTACCTTGGCCTCACTCTATATGTATAGGTTTGGGTCCTAACCCTTTCTAGCTCCTCAATAACCTTGTCTCCAATTCTCTTTAGCTGGTTGAGGTACTCTTGCATCTGGTCATCTGTTGTAGGAGGACCCAAAAATTCCTCCTCTTGCATCACTTGTTCTCCACTTCCCTCTCCATGGGGCTCTTTTGAGACTTTCTCCTCTGTTTTCCCTTGTATTGCTTGTTTGGCTTCCAACTCTTCCCTCAAGTCACTTATATCTACCTTCCTCTCCTCTTTTATTCTTTCCAACTAGCCTAGTAATTCTTGGACATACTCATCGTACTACGCCAATCTTGGCATGGTCAAGGATATGGACATGGTCGAGGCTTCCACCTTGGCCTTCTTCGAGTCCTTCCTGGACTCAGCATCTACAGTGGTAGGAATATTTGTTCCTAGTATGGGGGCTCCTTCACTAGGTTCTAGTCCAAGGTACTTCACCATGTTGACTAGGTATTGCACCCAAGCCATCACATTGCTTTGTTCCACTGTAGCATCCATGGTTTCTTGGGTGGTAATAATGGTAGCAACTAGACATGAGGAACTATTCCAATGGGGCCTTCCCTTTTCTTTCCACCACACAAGTCCTCTGGCCTCTTTTTCTGTTGCTATGGAGCTAGTTCCAGCAAGTGCATCATCTAGGCTCCTTCTGGCCAGCTCTTCCATGCGGGGGAAGGGTTGCTCAACCAACAACCTAATGTGAGAGTTTTTTGCTCATCCTCTTCTCTCCTAAGCCTTTCCTCCTCCTCTTGTCGCTTCTTCCTTCATTCTTGCTCCATCCTTCAGGATTCTTCTTCTGCTTTCTGCAGGTGTTCCTCCTCTTCTTTCTACTTCTTCTTGTTGCCTAGGATTTTCAACAAGATTTTCTTCTACTCCCCTTGGCTTGATGAGACTAAATCCTCCCCGCCTTGCTCACTCACGGTCCTTTCACTAGACTCCTTCTATTGCTACTGAGAGCTTGGGGTTGAGCTCCCTTCTCTCTTGAGGCTCGCTCTGCCTTCTCTTTCTATGGCTTTCTCACTTCTTTGTTTTCCACCTTTCTTGCTTTTGGAGTTGTTGATGGGCTTTGTGGGACTGAGGAGAGGTGCTTCTCTTGGGTGAGAGATCTCTTTGGAGTCTCCCCTACTTCCTCTTCCCTTCCCGTCTTGCCCATGGCTTCTTGGATGATGGAAATTTGAACCCCTCCAAACCCTATTAGGGATGCTTTTGATGCATGCATTTTTTGGTCTGATTAAGCTGTGGTGGCTATGACTCCCCTCTTGTAGATCTATGGTTTGATGATAATGCATTGTTGGCTGATTCAATTATCTTGCAAACATAGGCATTCAAGTTTACTTCATCTAGAGCCCCTACTGCAACACTTTCAAGCATCGGCACTAGAATCCGAGCCATGAGGGTATTCTATCAATGCACCATCTTGACCTATAACTAGATGGTAAGGTCAAGGATGTCTGCTAGACCAATCCTGTCATTGGTGTGAACCTTTGGCTTGAGCATCTCCAGCATGCTATAAACGTCCCTATTTGGTCTCTTCCCCTATGTTTTGGCCAACCCTAAGATCTTCTCCACTATCTCTAGGGGGCTAAAGCACAACTTCTATCCTTTTAGGGGAGCCTTCCTTCCTAACAATTACCATGCCACTATTCTTCCTTGTGTCGAAGGTTCTCATGAATTCCATGCATCTATTATGGGTCAATCTTTTGGCCTGCCTTCTCTACATATCTGTGAAGATTGCACTGGTTGACTATTTGTCTCGCCACTCCTTCCTTGTTTACCAACTCTTCCAAATTTTCAACACTGCAATAGTTTAGTTGGTTTGTAGAATTATGTTTCAATGAGGTCAATCAGTACCTATTGTGCTCTTCCTTTGAGAATGGAAGTTGGCCTGCCATCTCGAGTTCTTATTATGGCACAATAGCTTACAATTAGCTCCTTTGAGAGCATTTTATTCAAAAAAGAAAAAAAAATCAAATTAAAAATTATGGAATGGTGCGACATTTCAATAAAGAATGGAAACTTTTTATACTTCAAGAAATCCGCAAATTCCATAAAAGATTTTTTTCAAGTACAAAGTCAATAAAAGATGGAAACTTTTTATACTTCAAGCAATCTACAAATTTCATAAAAGATTTTCTTCAAGTACAAGTTCCCTTTATTCGTCCTTTTTTGCTTTTGAAATTCAGTTTCAAGTTCTAGAGTTCAAGTCATGTTTTCTTTTCCACCTTTACCCCTCCCCCCCGAGAATGAGGAAAATCCTTCCTAGGATTGAAGAATGAAGAGTTAAGGGTGTGAACAAGCACTTACTTATGGTGCTTTATTTCTTCATGAGCCAAGCATAGAACTGTGGGTTACACTTAAGTGGGCATGACTATCCATGTTTTGAGGCCTAATGCCTATTTGTGTAATGTAGGTCAGGACACCAATTAGGAAGTCTCCAGAGTTCATCCTGCTACTAGCAACGTGTAGTTGTTCCCTAGTCAAGAGTCAATCCAAATAGGGATGGACCGTTACATATTCCTCTAAAGGTCATTTGCATGTGATGGCCAAGACTCTAAACGAGGTAGGAGCCACATAGATAGGATCATACTCAGCTGTTTTGATTGCATGTCTCTGCTTAGTGTTGGTCATAATTTGGCAGTCCTCTTGTTCCCATTGGAGATGCAAAACATACCATTTTCACAAAAAGGAGAGGTCAAAGTAGTCAACTAACTTTGTGAGATCTTCTAGCTCTTTGCTTATTATAGAGACTTTTCTCCTATGATAGGATGTGATTAGTCGTTGTGTGTGAGCTTGCTCTTGAGAGATCTCGCTGTCAATCAAGGCTTTGGCCATTTCGGGAATCTTAACAAACATGAACTCATATTCCTCCCAACTGCATGGCAACAAGGAGTGTACTTCCATTGCTAATGTCTCGTCAAGGAGGCCTAAGGCAAGCCGTTCATAGCTCCTGGTGGCTAGCGTGGTGAATGTGCCGTCCAAGCATCTGATACAGGTGAAAGGTCATCCTCCATATTCGCGACTAGGTCTGAGGCCAATGCAAGGATAGATCTATGCTTGTAGGTGGGTTTGAGGCGTGCTGCTGGAGGTTGGGGTAGCTAGATAGCTACACTACTAATGCCTACCTCCTGGGCTGTTCCATGGGGTGTTTGTCAGCCATTTTTAAGATGGATTGGTCTTGCAACTCAAATGATGCACTGCCTTCTACTCGTGGAGCAGTTGGGACATTTGAAGTGTTGGGTTGAGTTAGCCTATGGCTAGCTGGTTGCAGCTTTGGTCGATAGAATTGTTGAGGTTCTATGGGTTTGGTGCTTTTAGAGTCCATGGATTTCTCATTCCTAGCTGGCTCATCGCTTCATGGAGATGGACTTGAGGGCCTGGATTGAGGGGCACGCATGCCACTCATAGTCTTGGTTGGGCAACCAAATCTAGTTTTTGCCTTCGTGGTAGCCTTGAGCATGCAATAGGTCTTTGGGAACCCATTGCACAAATGAGTTCTCTTTTGGCACAAATGAGTTCTCTTTTGGCCTCCTGGCTCTTATATGCCTTCCCAGCTGTGGCATTGACGCCCCTAATCACTCTCTTGTCGATCTTAGTCCTCATTAGTGAGCATTTTGCGCATTTTGCATGATTTTCTCCTTGTTTTTACCCTGTTTTGAAACAGTGAACCCTACCCTTTTCCGGTTCGATCTCCTAACTCTAACCTACGGTAAATGCAACAAAAGTCTAAGGCAAAAAACTAGAATAGATTCTCCATGCTTTCCAATCATCAAACAATCAAAATATCCCAAAATACTTACTTGTTTCGAAGATTAAAAGCACCAAACTTCCTACCTATCTCAAGCTTTGTTTCGGGGATGAATACCCTACTTTGATGCTCGATGTGAGGCACGCAAGTGCTCAAGCTTGAATCTGTTGGTCCCGGCAACGGAACCAAAATGTGGGAGCTTTCACTCAACCGTCAAGACCCTCAAACCGCTTATTCTTTCAAGCGTTTCAAGCGAACTCTAATGGCTATCTCTCACCTAGCCGACGAGCCGTCGATCCTACGAGTGTAGTGAGCTTACCTTGATGCTCGATCGAGTATCCTCCTCTCTCTTGCACTCCGGTAGCTCCACGATCCTAGATGCTAGCTCAAGCATCATCAAGCCTCCTCCATCTCCAAGCTCCATCCTCCATAGCCGCGCGCGCAAGAGAAGAGAAGGAGAGAGAAGAGAAGAAGAGGAGAGGAGATGGTGAAGAGCTTCACCCTCTTGATCCCTCACTCTCGCACACACTCACTCCCTCACACTCTCACACTCCCTCTCTCAAGAGCATACACAAGCAAGAAGGAGAGAAGAAGAGAGGAAGAAGAGGACTCCTTTTGCCACACACCAAAGAATGAGCTTTCCATTCACTTTTCAACTTTATATACAAAGCCCTAAATCCTTTTTGGGCGGTCATCCATTTTTTTCTCTTTTACATGGCCGGCCGTGGCCTGGGCCCTTTTTCCCATTTCCCACCATTCTAATTTATCATATTCCCAACTAATGCATACACTTTGCATAGGAGCGAGCCTGGCGCTCTTTTACATAGATTCGGGGGCGTTTTCGCATTTTAATGGTGCGCCTTTTTTCTCTTTCGTTGCCTTGGTCCGACACCGAAGCTTTCTGAGGGTTGTACCCAAACATTTGAATTTTCTTTTGCTCAACCGCCAAGACCCTCGAACCGCTTATTCTTTCAAGCATTTCAAGCGAGCTCTAATGGCTATCTCTCACCTAGCCGACACGCTGTCGATCCTATGAGTGTAGTGAGCTTACCTTGATGCTCGATCGAGTACCCTCCTCTCTCTTGCACTCCGGTAGCTCCACGATCCTAGATGCTAGCTCAAGCATCCTCAAGCCTCCTCCATCTCCAAGCTCCATCCTCCATAGTCGCGCATGCAAGAGAAGAGAAAGGGAGAGAAGAGAAGAAGAGGAGAGGAGATGGTGAAGAGCTTCACCCTCTTGATCCCTCACTCTCGCACACACTCACTCCCTCTCTCAAGAGCACACACAAGCAAGAAGGAGAGAAGAAGAGAGGAAGAATAGGACTCATTTTGCCACACACCAAAGAATGAGCTTTCCATTCACTTTTCAACTTTATATACACAGCCCTAAATCCTTTTTGGGCAGTCATCCACTTTTTTCTCTTTTACATGGCCGGCCGTGGCCTGGGCCCTTTTTCCCATTTCCCACCATTCTAATTTATCCTATTCCCAACTAATGCATACACTTTGCACAAGAGCGAGCCTGGCGCTCTTTTACACAGATTCGGGGGTGCTTTCGCATTTTAATGGTGTGCCTTTTTTCTCTTTCGTTGCCTTGGCCCGACACCGAAGCTTTCTGAGGGTCGTGCCCGAACATTTGAATTTTTCAGGGATTGGTTGCCGGTTCAAGGCGCCTTCTTCTGCTTTTATCCTGCACCTTATTTGCTATTTTCCTTTGTGCTGCGGAAACACAATAACATTACCCCCCTCCTAGCCAAGTGCCAGTCCCATGGCACTACGGTGGGACATGGTGGCAAGTCAAGTCAACTGTTAGGTGGAACAGGTAGGTGGATGGTTAGGGGTGATGACCCGAAGAGGGACCGGCATGCTTTAGGCTCCATGAAGACACTCGACATCTGTCACACGGTTGTGGCACTGGTTACGTAGTCACTTGTCTTTAAGGATGAGAAACGCTTGAAGCAATAAGCAATCCCTTAGGATGATGGTATTGGAGGGATTTATTCTGGAGAAAACCCCTCGAACGTTGTTTTCCCTTGAAAACCCGTGGTTTCTACTGAAGATCCTTGTCGTTGAGTTGAAGGTCTTCAGTTTTGAGTTGAAGGTCTTCAGGCTTGTGGAATCGATAGGCGATCCGTGGAGCTTTGAAGTGTTGGGTCTGGATAGTTGGATGATGCAGTTCCAAGATCTATGCCAATGGCAGTTCTACCTTAACCTGGTTCGATCATGGTGGCCATCAGCAAGCGGATGGCTGGATGCCGGCACATGTGGGTCATTAAAGGGTGCCGTGGTGATTGTCTTCCGCAGGTAGTCATCTCTTGAGAGTCGAACATAGCCTGCAAGAAAAGTTGTGCACTCCCTAAGGGGCGTGCTTACTTGTCGTGTAATGTGTGGTGGTTGTGGCAATGGAACTGGGAGATGGGTCTAACCTTGGGCAGGCCCTTGGTAATGTCCCACACGTGAGGACCCAGTTCGTGCTTCATTGAAGGTGCGATGCACTCTTAGGGTGACAGGTCTGGAAGTCCTGCCCTTCATGTGCCCTAAGCGTGAAGTGGGGGAGGGGGCTAGGGAGATCCCTAGGTGCAGTTTTTTTTTTTTTTTTTGAGATGAGACATAGGCCTAAGTATCTTAGTCGGAATGAGGAGGAGAAGGGGGGCGGAGAGACTTGCTCAAAAATTGGCGACTCTGCATGTAATTCTTTAGATTCATGCGGACATGTAGGGAGGTAGTGGAGAGAAAGGGGTGGCTGCATCTAGTGAACTGGCTGTCGTTCATGTCCTCTAGGAGGGCTAGGCAAAAAGAGGGAAGGAGAGTAGCTCTCATCATGAGACGAGCCATGGCACAATTATCTATAGCATTAGGGTCGAAGAATAGGGGAGGCAGGCTACGCTCTTGTGTAGTCGAGTCTTGCTTAATAAGTAGCCTAAGTAGCCTAAGATAGTTACAAGTGGTTATAAAAGTGGGGTCAGGACATGAGGAAAAGTCCGCAAGGAAGTGCATCATAGACTCGTCTAGGCTTTCTGCGGTAAAAAGAAGGGCGTTGTCAAAGGATGCTACAGTGGAGTTATAAATGACGGGAAAGTCATATTGCCCGTGGAGGGTGGCATCAAAATCTATGCCTACCCTTCGAGGGTACGCCATATAAGTAGGGTCCTTCCGCTCGAACGGCAGGGTATTACAAAAAGCCATCCACGCGAGCATGCTTATGTCGCATATTCGCCTCCTCCACAGGGGTTGGTCCCTATGGTTTTATACAGTGTGGGGGATTTCAAAAATTTTATCTTGCCAGTAGTCGGCCGCTGCGGTGCCCCAAGAGGTTGGGGTCTTTTCCCGCTCTTCCAGCCATTTTTTCCCCAGCCGGCCACCGACCGCGATCACCTCGTCCATCACTTTGAGAGGCAGGACCCTTTGCAGACTGTTGGGTAGGAGGAAACTGAAGGAGAATGGCTCCTTTCCTAGTTCTTGCACCTCCCACACCACCAGTTCTGCATGGAATCTCGCCGAGAGATCATCTGGGCACGGAGGGAGAGGCGTGGACGGTAGCACGGCTAGTTTGGCTCTCAGCTTCTGTCTAGCCTCCTCCACCAGCTTTTTTCGCCTTTCTTTAGAGATGGCTTTTCTTTCTGCAGTTGGATCTTCTTGTGGCAGGTCTTGGGCCTGTGGCGAGGGGGGTTGCAGGACCACATCTTCCCTGAAGCAATTCACATCAATTTCCATCTCTGCTTCTTCCCATTGCCGTTCTGCGTGTATTGCTTCTTCCTCAAACCCGAGGGCATCTATTTGCTGAGGGGTTAGGCTGGCCCGCGTCAGGTATTTCCGATGTTCCTCCAAACCTAGCCTAACCTTCACTGGTAGTGGTGGCATCTGTAGTCCAACGTGTAGGGCTCTTCTTTCCATGTCGATCTTCCTCTGCACTGCTTCCAGCGGCTCTCCTTGTGCTGTGTGGGTGGCGTCCAAGTTGGTATCGAGGAAGGTCTTCTGTTGAGCAGCACTGAAGGCCACTTGGGCTGCCTCCGCCTTGCTCTCTGCGATGATTTTCTCTTTTTCTTTTAAAGCAAGGCGGCGCGCCAATGTCTTCACTCTCCTCTCGTTGTGCGCGGCCAACTCCTCTGCCCTTTTGTTCATCACTTCCAGACCCTCCCCTTGTCTTAAGGTCAGCATCATGATTTTCTGTCCATAATCCTCTAGTTCCCTGACTAGCCTCTCTTGTTCTTGTCGTTCAAAGGTCAGCTGATCTGTTAGGCGCTTGAGCTCCTTCTCCTACTCCTCCATGCCTTGTTGCCTTTCTTCGTCCCTAGCATTCAGCTCCACCTTGAGTGCATCCACCTTAGCAGCTTTTGCAGCAAGCTCCTAGTGCTGCACTATTAGGAGCTTGTGCCCTCTTTGCATGTTTACTAACTCTTGCATCTCATTTTTGAGTAGCTGCCTCCAATGTTCCTCCCTCTCATCCCTAGCCTTCACTTCCTGTTTCAGATCTGCAATTTCGCGCAGCTGCAAGGCTACCATTCTTGTCTTGTCCAACTGGAAGGCGGCCATGGTTTCCTTCTCGGCTACCAACTCAACCACGACCGTTTTGTGTTCCTCCTTCGCTCTCTCCAACTGGGAGAGGAGCTCGGCGACGTATTCGTCGTAATTAACCGGTGACATCATCGTTGCGTGAATAGGTGAGGTGGAGGCTTCAACTTTTTGCTTTTTGGGCTCTTGCATGGATTCTGCATCTGTGGCTGGCCTTTTCTGTCATGTGGCCGTAGTCTCCGTGCTCTGCCCTTCGCCCATTTCTTTGTTGATAAAATACTGCATCCACGCCACGAAATTTGACACATCTGCGCTAGTGGGGATGTTGGGGGTGACGGTGGTGAGTTCCACGGGAGGTACCAGGAGGGTAGGGATCGGATGGAGCGGGGCCTTGCCTTTGCCTTCGGAGACTGGAGGTGGCACGAACTCTGGCACCTATGTGTTGGATCCAGGCCCCTCTTCTCTGCATGCGCTCAGGTTCCTTAGTTCGTTTGCTCAGCACTACTATTCGATGGACCGTCGTGTGGCCTCCGCCAGGTCCTCCTCCTCCTTCCTTCGCAGCTCCTCCTCTTCTTCCTATGCTTTTCTCTTCCTTTCCTCCTGCCTTTTCTTCTGCTCCTCCTGTTTTTTCCCTTTCTGTTCTTTTTCCCTCCTTTTCTCCGCTTCAGCTTCTTGTTTTGACGCCTCCTTGTCTTTCTGTAACTCCTCTCTTTCCCTCTGCTCCTCCTGCTTTTTCATTCTCTCTCTCTCTCTCTTTTGCTTCTTTCAGGGATTCCTTCTTCGCCCTTTCCAAGTCTTCCCTTTCTTTCTTCCTGCCTTCATCACCCTTTTTCTTCCCCTGCGCTGCCTTCTTCTTCGTTATCCTGATTGCCTTCTTACTAGTTTGTCCCTCCCCTTCTTCTTCTATTTCTGTTCTATCGATGGACCTATCTTTGTCCTGTCGAGGGGGCGACTTCTCCGGCATTTCTCCTTCTCCCTCCTATGTCTCCTGTGCTGCCTTTACTGCCTCCTGAATGAGTGCAGTCAAGACTCCTTCATAGCTGATGAAAGAGGCCTTGGAGAAGGCTTTCTTCCTTTCTGTCACCTTAGAAGCCGGAGATTCTCCTCCTGTTGGTGCACTTCCCAGGACTAGTGCTTTGGCCGCTTGATCGATAGTCTTCCGCACATAGCCATTCCAATCCATCTCGTCTAGAGTGTGGGCTGCTAAATTCTCTAGCATTGGCACACTAATCCGATGCATTAAGGAATTGTAACGTTGGCTGGAGAAGAGCACGTGCACCAACTTGGCCTGCAGCTTGGCGTCAGTGTTAGGGATGTCCTGGATGGTTATGTCGTCGTTCATGAATACCTCTTCCTTCTTCATTTTCAGTAAGGCATAAACATCCCTTTTTTATTGCCTTTCTGTCCTAGGTACCAATCCTAGAGCTTTTTCCACTAAGGCTGGGTCCAACCAGACCTATACCTACTTTGCACCCTCTCCTCGGCCTACTGTTACAATGCCCCCTTCCTGGTCCGAATTGTATGTTCTGAGGAATTCTACACATTTAAAGTGATCCAGCTCCTGCAAGAATTTTTCAATGTACTTTGTAAGGTTGCACTGTTCCACTACCCTCATGGCTGCCTCCTCCTTTGCCACCATGACTCTGATGTTGTGGATGGTTCGAAACTTGAGCCGGTCGAAGGTGCGGTTCTCCAATTGGATGCAATATAGCTCCCTTTCCTCGTCAGTGAACGGGATTCGATGGGCGCGGTCTTGCTGCGACATTTTCTACTCCTGTCATAATTCTTAACTTCCGTTAGTATTTTCCACATAGCACTTTGCTGTTTTTAAACTCTTGACTGTATTTTTGGAAGCCATTTTTCTCATACTAATGCTTATGCCTTTCACTACTTTTACTTTACCATACCCCCTTTTTATTCATTTCCTATCTGATTCTTTTCACCACATACCCACCCCTCTTCCGGCTCAGAGAAGAATCCTTCCTAGGATTAGGATTTAAAGGGTAGCGTTGGTCCTGTCGGGGTAGGACTTTACGTGTGAAGAAGCCACGTGTAGAATCTTGGGTTGTATTCCAGTTGAGCATGACAATCAAGAGCAGCCGGTTGGATAGAGACCTGGGAGATGTAGGTCAAGACATCGTGAAAGAGATCCCTAGTCGGCTGGCGACATGTAATTCCTCTTTGGTGAGGAATTGGTCAATATAGGGGTGGGCGAGCACATGGTCGTCCAATTGTTGATTGCGGTGATGGCCAAAACCCTAAACAAGATGGGTGCCACATAAGTGGGGTCATATTCAATGGTTTTAACTGCCCTGCGTTGCTCAGCATTGGTCATTATTCGACAACCTTTTTTCTCCCATTGGATTCTCAGAGCAAACCACTGCTGTAAGAACGTGGAGGGCGAGCTTGCCATCTGCATGAGCTCCTGTATCTTGTGTTTAGAAACAGAACGGGGAGGCTTTCGATATGAAGTGACTAGGCGTCTGAGGGCCGCTTGCTCCTTTGAGATTTCATCGTTTGCTATTAGTTCGGCAGCGATTTTGGAGGATTTAGTAGTCACAAGTTTGTATTCCTCCCAAGTGCATGGTAATGCACGAACCTCCGAAGCAAGGGTTTTGTCAAGAAGGCCTAGGTCTAGCCTCTCATAGCTTCTAGCGAACGTGGTGAAAGTGTCGATGCAGGTTATTAAGTCATCCCCAGAGGTCGTGGCAAGGTCCTTAACCAAGGAGAGGAAAAGTCGTATCGTGTATGAAGGTTTAAGACCTGCTGGTGGGGATGGTGCAACTGGACTGGATAGTGGTGACTCCCTCATCGGTGTCACAGGTTGGGCTTTGCACTCCGAAGCACATTGAGGTGCTGCAGGAAGCTCCGAGGCCTGGGGGTTGTGCTAGGTTCTGAGTGAGCAGTCATAGGGCTTTTTAAGCCCTCTGGATTCAGCAAGTTTAAGGCTTGTGGCGTTTGCTTTGGTCGATAGATGAGCTGAGGCTTACTAGCCACAACTGGCAATGGCGTGCTGATTATGTGCTGGGCACCACGTGTGCAAGCCTTCCACTCTAGGATGAGATCACTTGTAGATGAGCTTTTTAGCCGGCCATTTTTAAGCACCCAAATCCAAGGGTTTCCCTCATAATATCCTTGTGTCCGCAAGAGATCCTTAGGAATCCATCACGGCGTGGTTGTTTGTCTATGGCAATAGCGTCTATACTGCCTCCTAGGCCGTAACAGCTGATGTTTTTGGCGGTTAGGATCCCGTTTGGGTGGTGTACCCGAATGTGGTTTCTATCGTTTTGGCCCAGTTTCCATCTCCTATTCTTCCATGGTGATCCTTGTGCTCTCCGGAGAGCACCTGTTGCTACACTAGAGGAGGCTCCACGTTGTGCTCCAGGTGGCGGGCCTTGGTGTGATGTCTTCCCAGGGCCAAAACAGTGACATGCTTGCTTGGTCCGTGCCATGCAAGCTCAAGGAGGGCAAGACGGAGAAGAGACAGAGGTTGGGGATGTGAAAATGGAGGAAGCAAAGAAATCAAGATGTGAAAATGAGAAGAAGAATGAACTTTTAACCCATTTAGACCCCAAAACCGAGTTAATGCAGCTTCATACGCACTGTCCATCATGTGATCATAAATCCATAACCTTGTATCGGAATGCGACGAAACTTCACACACACACTCGTTAGGTGACCAAGAGCCCTTTTTCAAACTTTCATTATAATCAGGACCTTGAGATATGAATAAGT
Organism: Lygodium microphyllum; assembly: GCF_053477565.2. Lineage (NCBI taxonomy): Eukaryota > Viridiplantae > Streptophyta > Polypodiopsida > Schizaeales > Lygodiaceae > Lygodium > Lygodium microphyllum. Next base: position 77,497,255 of record NC_141139.1, read on the forward strand.
CCCATTGATCTTCTGCTCACTGCAGCTTATTCCAAACTTGTTCAAGTCTTTTTGGGGGAGCATTTGGACATTTGAAAGAGTTATACCATGGTGTTGGAGCCAGAAACACTTATATAGGGAGTGGTAGTGTCCCTAAGCTCTACTTCTTCCTTCTTGTTTTTACCTATGTCTAAGTCATCTTCTATCTCTTCTTTCTTGTCTTCACCCTCAATCTCAATGGATGGAGGTGTTTTAAGATCAAAAGAATCAAGCTTATCCTCCCCCTTCTCACAGACATTACCGACTGCTTTAGTTTTAGGCAACACATGAAAGAAGGCTGGTAAACTTTCAGTCTCGATGGAAACGAGTACCTTGCACTTCCCCAGGAGTGAATAGGCAATACCCCCAAATGGGGTGAGGTTGGCATTAGTGGGCTGTAGCGTCGGTTGAAAAATGTGTGTCCAATGATCATGCGTCAAGATGTTGTAGTCAACCCCTTCATCAATCAAGGCGTCGAAAGAATACACTGCGCCTGCTGTGACTGTGATTCGTAGATACACCGGTGCCACTGCTTCCTCGTCCTGATCTGTAAGGTCGGTTATAGTTGCCATGCGGACGTTCAGTGGGGCTTCTAGCATGGGTGGCTCATGTAATGGATGGGAAGGAGGATAGTACTTCTTTACACGGATGCCGTTAAAAAAGCCTACTCCTTCACGGTCAAGTGTCTCCAACTCAACATTCCTAGTTCTACCAATCATGCGTACTCTAAAAGGCCCTAGCCCTTGGAACTTCCTGTAGTGTTTGTGTCCTTTTACCAAGTATAGCAGAACAAGATTCCCTTGTTCGAAGTCTCGCTGCTTGACATGCTTGTCAAACCACATCTTTTGTTGAGCCTTCGCAGATGAGCACATGGGTGGCTAGAAGACAAGTCTCTAATAGGCGTTCCAGCTCAGTCAGGCGTTGCGTCCATGCTTCATTCCCTTCCCATCGTTCTTGGAGTGCTATTCTTAGGCTAGGGACGAAGAATTCTACTGGTAGAATTGCTTCAGTCCCATAGGTCAGCCTAAAGGGGGTTTGACCGACGGCCGTTTTATAAGCTGTGCGGTAGGCCCACAAGGCTGCCATCAACTTGTTGTCCCAATCACTTCTTGAGGCTGAGACTACTTTAGTCAGGATGTTAATAAGAATTTTGTTAGTTGATTCTGCCTGGCCATTAGCCTGAGGGTAGTATGGTGAGGATTTGTAATGGATGATAAGAAAGGTGGATAGGAGATGTGCTATCACTTCGTTGATGAAGTGTGTGCCTTGGTCGCTAACCAGTTCGATGGGGCAACCGAAGCGCGAGATCACTTGCCCCCATAAGAACTTGGCAGTCGTTCTAGCGTCATTTTTTCGTGTTGCTCTTGCCTCTGCCCATTTCGTGAGGTAATCCATGGCCACCACGATGTACCTGGCTTGTGAGTACTGCGCTACGGGGCTGATTGGTCCTATGAAGTCAATTCTCCATTTTTCGAAGGGTTGGTGAGCAATAATTGGGGTTAACTCCATTTGATCCTTACGAATTGAAACTCTTGCCCGCTGGCACTCGTCACAATGCTTGACAAATCGCTTGGCATCGCGGAAAAGTGTGGGCCACCATAGTTGGGACTGCAACACCTTCCGTGTTGTCGTGTCTCCGCTAAAGTATCCACCTGCAATGCCACTGTGCGCTTCTGAGAGCACATCATGCATCTCATGTTCACACACACACCTACGCAACAATCCGTCTTGCCCCAGCCTATGGAGTTGGCCTGCAATCAACTGGTAGGGCTGGAGCTTCAAGATCAAGTGCCTAAGTCGTGCCTTTTCTATTGGTCGCTCAGGTAGTTCGTGCTCAACCACTTGGACTATGTCGTCTGTCCAGTATGGCATCAGATCAGCCTTAAATAGATCTCTCTCTCTGGACAGGTGGAATAAGTGGGCATCAAGTAACTCGTCAATGATGCCTTGTCCAGCTGCTTCTCCTGTGGGTATATGGGACATGTGATCAGCCATGTAATGTTGTTTTCCCTTTCGTACCACCATGGAGAAATCGAACTCCAGGAGTAGGAGGAGCCATCGAGCTATGCATCCTGTAGCACAAGGTTTGTTCACTAAGTAGAGTAGGGCTTGATGGTCCACGAAGAAAATGAAAGGCGTGGCCAATAGATAGTGCCGGAATTTCTTCACGGCAAACACCATGGCTAGTCCCTCCCTTTCTGTTGTCAAATAATCCATCTCCGTCTCAATGAGTTGTTTGCTAGCAAAGCTCACTGGGTAGTCTAAGTTATGCTCACCAAGTTGTCACAACACTGACGGCAAACTTAGAGGCGTCAATGTGTACGTGGAAGGTAATGGTCCAATCCGGGGCTCGTAGAATCGGTGCCGTTGTTAGAGCCTTTTTCAATTCTTCGTACGCCCGTTGGCATGCTTCGGTCCACTCGAAAAGGATTAGCAGCTTGTACAATGGCCTAGCGATCAGCGCGTAGTTTAGTACAAACCGTCGATAGTATCCTGTGTGACCTAAGAAGCATTGAACTCCCTTGTAATTACTTGGGGGTGGAAGGTCAACGATAACTCTAACCTTTGAGAAGTCCGTGGCAATGCCGTTCTTCGACACCACACGTCCTAAGATGCATCCGTGCTTCACCCAAAACTGACATTTCAAGGGGTTCAGGGAGAGGCGATATAAGCGACACCGTTCAAAGACCGTGCGGAGTTTGTCTAGGTGTTCAATCCAGGTTGAATGGACACACAGGTCATCGACAAAGACCTCTAACTCCTTGCGAAGCATGTCCTTGAATATGGTGCACATGAGGCATTGAAAGGTGGCGGGGGCATTGGTTAACCCGAAGGGCATGACTACGTACGCAAAGACACCCCACTCAGTGGCAAAGGCGGTATTGTGTCTATCTGCAGGATGCACTTGCACTGGTTGTACCCTGAGAAGCCATCCAGAAAATTGTAGGCTTCCTTGCCTGCCACCCTCTCAAGCATGTGCTCGGTGTACGACAAGGGGTAGTTGTCTCTCTTCGTAGCAGCGTTCACCTTCTTGTAATTGATGCACACTCGAATTTTGCCGTTCTTCTTCATCACAATGACTATGGGTGACACCCAGTCTGTGTGCTCAATTTCGTAAATGAATCCAGCTCTCATCAGCTTGTCAATTTCCTCTTTGACAGCATGAGCGTGTTTTGGATTCATGGGGTACGGTCGCTGCTTGACCGGCGTTGCATCCGACATCATGGGTATGTTGTGAGTCACAACACTCGGATCTACCCCCCGTAGCTCTTCTAAGGACCAAGAAAATACGTCTATGTACTCCCGCAAGAGAGCGACAAGACTCAACTCTTCTTTACTAGTCAAGTCATCGTCAATGAACACTGGTCGGGGTACTTTCCCTTCCAGGGCTAGGTTTACCTCCTTGACCTTGGCTGGCCCTTCGATTGGTTTGCTTGTCTGCCCTTGTCACTTGGCACCTAGCAGAACCACTACCCTATCCCCTTTTTTGAATTTAGTGAAGGATTTAGGGAGGTCTTGCGGCTTTCGTTGTTCCTCTGATCGTGCATCCTTGGGACGCTTTGCCTTAACCGTCTGCGCCTCAGGTGGACGGGTAAGTCCCCCTTGGTGAGTCTGGTCATGGGCGGCCTGGGAATCTCTGGGTCGCTATCTAAAGTAACTTCCGATTCAAAGTCAAACCCTCCATTTTCACTAGAAGAGGTGGTCTCCCCTGGTGGCCGCAGTTCAGATGGCGATTCGGTTCCAAGTATTGATGTCGTTCCTGGTTGGGCTAGGCCGGCTTGCTCAAGGTCTACGGCTCCTATGCATTCCAACCAAGCACGATCACATTTCATGCTCATGACTCCTTGGTTCATTCTAAGGGCCTGTTTTTTCTGCGGCTTGGTGTCTGCCCTTATCTGCTCAATTTCTCGTCCTTCAGTGTCGTACTCTATGGTATCCACTTCACCCTCGCTTTCATCACCGAAGGATTGGCAGTCTTCATATTTATCATAGGAATCTTTGTCACTTGACTGCTCATCGTCTCCCAAGGCTTGCTCTGCCTCATCTCGTTGGTCGGGAACCAAGGCCCAGTTATACATGAGGTTCAGCTCGTGCACCCTGGTCCACTGCCACTCGGAATCCTCATCTCGTTGGTCGGGAACCAAGGCCCAGTTATACAAGAGGTCCTGGAGCGGCTGAGTTGCCCGCTAGCTAGTCCGTTAAGTATTCCAGTATTCCCTAGAGTTCCCTTTTGTTGGAAGGCACTTGGAAGGTAACAGGCTTAGGCCCTCCATGGAGGCTTGCTGCCATCATGTAGAGTGGCGTAGGAAGTGTTCCGTTTGTCTTGCTGACCGTTTTGATGGCCTGCTCGTACGCCTCCTGGTCACAGAACGGCAGGTCAATTGTAGCGAGGACGTGCATCCAATCCCGCTCATCCTCTGGGTATGGGATATACTTGGTCAAGGACTCATAGGGGTTCCTGACCTGAGTGTTCCCTTTGAGCATAGCAGAGATGGCGTCTAGGTCGACTGGTGAGGTCTTCCAAGTGTCCATCTCTATTCTTACGGCGTTAGTTCTATTGCCAAGGAAGATCAAGCCGTTACCCCAATCTTCGATGACTCTAGCATTGTGCATCCAGGGTCTGCCTAATAGGACATCGTAGTCCACTCCCTTCATGACTATAAATTCAACGGAGAACTGGACACCTGCGATCTTCACTGGCCAATTTTTCAGGACCCCGAATGGTTTCACTCTCATACCGTTTGCTAGCGTGACGTTAAACCTAGTAGCTTCAACAAGCGGGTTTCCCCAAGTTTGCAGCACCGCATGGCTAAGCACACTAACCCCGGCTCCCGTGTCTACGATTCCCTTCCTTGTTGTGTCACCCAGGGCTAGGACCGGCAGGACTGTGTGCATCTCAAAGCCTTCCCAAAAGGAATTGACGTGCAAAGATTTAGGCACGGAATGCAGCGTTAGACTGGGCAATTGTGTTTCTGCATCCTGGTCTTGAGGATCTACCGTGTCCTGCTCTTGTGAGCCCTTGACTCACTGCCTAAGGTCTTGCCATAGGGTAGGGTGCTACTTAAGCAGATCTCCCAGGCCAAATGTTACAGGGGTGGTCACTAGTGTGGTCAGGAGATTGTTAAATACTCGTCATTCCTTTAGCCTAGACTGTCCGGGCCAATGGCCGCGGCTGATCTGCGGCTCTGTTGCATCTAGGCTTGGTCTCAGTGGCACTGCTTGTGGCATAGTAGCCTCGGCCGACTTAGGTTGGAGGCGATGACATTTGCGTGCTTATACTGGAGAGATCATCGATCTCGTCCTCCGTGATGGGTTCAACATCTTTGAGGTGTTGTTGAGCCTCCCTCACCCATTCCTTCACCTTTTCTATGGCCTCCAATTGTCGCTTGGGGTGCAAGTATTCCCCTATCTTAGCGCTTCCCTTTTCAACTGTCTTAAGGGCTGAAGTCTCTGCCTCTGCGTCTAAGACTTTCTTCCCAGTAGGTAAAGTCGTAGCATTCTCGGTCTTCAATGCGACCTTAGCGTCCGATCTCTTCTTTTTCCGCCTACGGCTTTTCTTTCCTATTGAGGCCGTGTCCAAATTGTTGGGTCCTGGCAGAGAGATGCCGGCCTGCTTGGTTTGGGCTCGGGTCATAACTCGTAAGGGAATAGGTGTGGCCTCCCCATCGGGGTTTTTGACACCAAACAGCCCTAATGGGATGGATGGAAAATTAGCTGCACTAGAGGTCGGCTTCCGCTTTGTGCAATCAATGAAAAGATGGGTGATTCCGCACTTTGCGCACCTTTGGTCAGCCTTGTCCCTGTTTTGCTGCTCTCTTTCAGGGCAGCGTGATGAGACATGACCGGGGTGTTCGCAAGTCCAACAAGTGACTGGATCCTGTGGCTGCCCTCCTAGGCCTCTACCCCGTCCTCGTCCTAACACCATCACCGGCACGGGTCGATAATCCATGAGGGTATATGTAGGTCTCTTCATCATTTGGCTCCTCCACATAATGAGTTGGAGCGTCGCTCGGTGGGTGGGTCACATAAGGACCAGGCGGTCTAGGAATGCCGATGGGATTTATGTCCATTCTAGGGACGGCTGGTTTCATATCGCTAGGCGCGGGTAGAGCCAATGGGGATCCCCTTCTGAAGAATGGCTGCGGCCTATTAGCTAGATAAGGTTGGCCGTAGGGTTGTGAGTATGGAAACCTTCTTGGTAGTCTGCATTGTGCGGTATCGTGGCCGAACCTGCCACAGTTAGCACAAGGTCTTGACCTAGGGTCTTGACACTCGGCCGACAAGTGGTTTCCGCCACAGTACACACACTGGATGTGCGGGCGCGTTGGTCGTCTCAGCATGTCCTGTATCTTGGCTAATTGCATCTTGACCTCCACCAACTGTCTCAGTGGCTTTCCCCTTATCTTGGGATGATGGGTTCGACCGCTCACTAGAGGCTGGCATTCTCTCTAAACTCCGCGGGTTGGTCTCTTCTAGATTTGAGCTCCTAGAGCTCCGCTCTTTCAGCTCGTCATCGACTCTGATGGCTTCCTCAAAAACTCTAGCCACCACGTCTCGCTGCAAGCTTGAATTGCCTGCCAATGCCTTATATAACTCCTCATCTCTAATTCCGCTGATGAATACAATTGACACTGCTCTGTCAGTTGGTCACTCGCCTAAGGGGATTCTCTTAAAGAGACTTCTCACGTGGGTCACATAGTCGCGGATGCCCTCCTTCTCCTTCTGTTTGACATTCATCAAGCGTACTAGCAGGTTGTCGGAGTATCTGGGCTCGGCGAACCTCTTGACGAAGAGATCCTTGAGGTTATTGAAGTTGGCTTGTTCCATGGCATCCAGGCTTGTATACCACGTCCTACCCTTATCGCTTAAGTAAATTCCGAATGCTTGCTAACATTGAGTCTGGTCGTTGAGACCATTGGCTTCGCAGACTTGCTCAAACTGCTCAACGAAGTTGTACGGATCGTCATGTGGTTGGTACTTGTCGAGTTGCTTGGCAACAATTGGTATTTTGGCCTGGCTCTTTGAGCGCTGGTTTTCCCCTAATCCTGCAAGCAGCGACGTCGCTAGTGCAGTGGCCCTCTGCTCTACTGCGGTGTTATCGAGCAGTCGTTCCATGAGGAGCTCGCTCAGCGTCAGGTCTCCCTCTAGTGCTCTCTCCTGGTCTGTTCGGTTCCGGCCAGCCAAGTTTAGCACTCGTTGCACCTCATGCAGCTCCATGCTTTGCCTTAGGCTCCTGGCTTGTTGATCCCTATTATACTCGGCTATGCCTTGCAATGCCTTGCGGGCTAGCCTTCTCTCCTCCTCTAGGTCTGTAATGATTGTATCTGTCGTCTTGCCACGGTGCTCGTACCGGGCATGCGCATTGTAACTGCTCACCATCTGTTGTATAGCGTCTGGGAATGTGCTCACGTCAAGCTCCTCGGTAAACCGATGGTCTCAGCCTTCCTCCGTCATGGTCAAATTCTTGCGCCTCGCTGCATTGTCGATCAGGTTGACTAGTCGTGATAGGTCCTTGTCATTGGCGCTCCTCGCTTGGTTCTCTCTTGCGCTTCGCGTGTTTGTCTACGTCCTGGGTCCTCTCCTATTGGTGGGTTCCTTGACTGATTTATCTGAGTGAGTTCTCTTAATTACTGAATACAATTCTTAATTTACAACCACTCGGTGAGTTTGTTGTTCCTCGTGCACTTGTGCCCAATCAGGCTTTCAGTTTCCTTAAGTGTACTTCAAGTGCAAAATTCAATGTAAGTGTAGCAAGCAATTCCTCGGCGCCTCACTCACTCTCGCTCGTTTCTGGCCTGATAGGCTTGTAGGTCCATTTTTCGGCCGTTTAGTCAGGGTTTAGGACTCCTTGTATGTTTCCTTGTTTGCTTCCGATCAATCAGTTCTTCGTGGCTCAGCGGCTCGCGTCCTAGTCCTTGGATCCCTCAACTGTCTACTACCCACTACTAAGCGGCTGTGTACTACAATTTCTCTTATCTCGTGTGCCAGAATCAAGTTCTGAACGCCCGAAGGGTTTTGACAAGTTGCACTAATGTGTATTTACCGGGTCGGGTCAAATTTCTCACAGATTTGGTAGAAAGTTGCACTCGGACCAAGTGGTCTGAATTGCAGGGTCCGAGTGGGTCACTTGGATGGGCCGAATCTCCAAATCTGGCTCGGACGGGCTGAATGGCAGGTTCGGACAGGATAATTCAGACATGTCGAACCGCAATTGGCCAAGGGTCAAATCCCGGGTATGGACGAGTTCCGATTTTGGAACTTGGACGGGTCGCTCGGACGGGCCGAATGGCACAAGGGCGAATGTGCCATGTGGTCAAAAAGTTCTGCCTCGAACGGTTCGAGTAGGGTCACTCGGACAAGTTGACTCGGACGGTCCAAGTGCCGACTAGGGTTCCGGTCAAGTGGTCGAATGGCAAGGGGCCGAAGGCCGATTTTAGGACTCGGCCCAGAAGCAATCGCTCGTACGGGCCGAACACGGCGCGACAGAAACAGCGCAATGCCGATCTTGCCCGATTCTTATGATTCACTCAACCATTCCAAGCACAAACCTCCATATCCTATCTAGGGGGTTTGAGGGAGGGATTCAAATACCTGAATGGGTCGGTGAGTGCGTCAGTGATGCGATCGAATCACACGGCCTGGGGCTTTCTAGCTCTCTCTCTCTCTTTCTCTCACACTGAAATGGCACAAATGAGTTCTCTTTTGGCCTCCTGGCTCTTGTATGCCTTCCTAGCTATGGCGTTGACGCCCCTGATCACTCTCTTGTCGATATTAGTCCTCATTAGTGAGCATTTTGCGCATTTTGCATGATTTTCTCCTTGTTTTTACCCTGTTTTGAAACAACGAACCCTACCCTTTTCTAGTTCGATCTCCTAACTCTAACCTACGATAAATGCAACAAAAATTGAAGGCAAAAAATTGGAATAGATCCTCCATGCTTTCCAATCATCAAACAACCAAAATATCCCAAAATACTTACTTGTTTCGAAGATTAAAAGCACCCAACTTCCTACCTATCTCAAGCTCCGTTTCGGGGATGAATACCCTACTTCGATGCTCAATGTGAGGCGCGCAAGTGCTCAAGCTTGAATCCGTTGGTCCCGGCAACGGAACCAAAATGTGGGAGCTTTCGCTCAACTGCCAAGACCCTCGGACCGCTTATTCTTTCAAGAGTTTCAAGCGAGCTCTAATGGCTATCTCTCACCTAGTCGACGCGCAGTCGATCCTACGAGTGTAGTGAGCTTACCTTGATGCTCGATCGAGTACCCTCCTCTCTCTTGCACTCCGATAGCTCCACGATCCTAGATGCTAGCTCAAGCATCCTCAAGCCTCCTCCATCTCCAAGCTCCATCCTCCATAGCCGCGCGCGCAAGAGAAGAGAAGGGGAGAGAAGAGAAGAAGAGGAGAGGAGATGGTGAAGAGCTTCACCCTCTTGATCCCTCGCTCTCTCACACACTCACTCCCTCACACTCTCACACTCCCTTTCTCAAGAGCACACACAAGCAAGAAGGAGAGAAGAAGAGAGGAAGAAGAGGACTCCTTTTGCCACACACCAAAGAATGAGCTTTCCATTCACTTTTCAACTTTATATACAAAGCCCTAAATCCTTTTTGGGCGGTCATCCCCTTTTTTCTCTTTTACATAGCCGGACGTGGCTTGGGCCCTTTTTCCCATTTCCCACCATTATAATTTATCCTATTCCCAACTAATGCATACACTTTGCACAGGAGCGAGCTTGGCGCTCTTTTACACAGATTCGAGGGCGCTTTCGCATTTTAATGGTGCGCCTTTTTTCTCTTTCGTTGCCTTAGCCTGACACCGAAGCTTTCTGAGGGTCGTGCCCGAACATTTGAATTTTTCAGGGATTGGTTGCCGGTCAAGGCGCCCTCTTTTTGTTTTTATCCTGCGCCTTATTTTCTATTTCCCTGTTTTCCATTTTTTGCTCCTTTGTGCTGCGGAAACACAATAACAATGTAGAAGATCCTAAAGAAGGCTTTAAGTATTGATAGAGACCGTTATTTTGCACTTTCCCAGCAGTGAGTAGAACTGTCCCCCAAATGGGTTGAGTTTAGCCTTAGTAGGCTACAGTTGGGGTTGACCAATGAGGGTCCAATGATTGTGTATAAAAATACTAAAGTCAGCTCTCCCATCAATAAGTGCATCCAAGACATGTATCTTTGGGGTAGTCACTGATATGCATAGGTAGGCAGGTTCTTCCATTTCCTCATCCTCATCCTCTATCTCAATGATGGTGGCTACTCTTAAGTTTCTAGGGGGTTCTAGCATTGGAGGCTTGTGTAGTGGATGTGTTGGGGGGTAGTTTTTCTTGAGGCAGCTGCCATTGAAGAAGCCTACGCCCTCTCCTTCTAGGATCTTGAGCTCTACATTGCCAGTTCACTGATGTTGTAGACCTTGAAAGGCCCCAATCCTCTAAACTTCATCTTCTGCTTATGGCCCTTTATAGAGTACAATAGCACTAGGTCACCTTGCTCAAAGTTGCGTCGTTTGATATGTTTGTTAAACCAACTCTTGCATCTTGTCTTTTCGCAAATTAGCACATGGGTAGCTAGGAGTCGGGTTTCAGAAAGGTGTTCTAGATTTTCCACATGTTCTATCCTTGCCATCCCATCTCTCTTGCACTACCATTCTCAAGCGGAACGAAAAACTCCATTGGCAGGATCGCTTTGGTCCCATAGGTAAGCTTGAATGGTGTTTGCCCTACGGCCATCTCACGCAGAGACTACCTTAGTCATCAAGACATTCACTAGGATCTTGTTTATGGATTCCGCTTGACCATTAGCTTGAGGGTAGTATGGTGATGATTTTCTATGGATGATCAAGAATGTGGATAGAAAATGGCCAACTACTTCATTAATGAAGTGTGTGCCTTAATCACTAACTAGCTCAATTAAGCAGTTGAATCGTGAGATCACCTACTTCTTCCAAAGTAACTTAGTCATGGTCCTAGCATTATTCTTCCTGATGGCCCGAGCTTCGACCCATTTCATGAGATAGTCCATCGCTACAATGATATAATTTGCTTGTGAGTACTGTGTTGCAGGGCTGATTGGCCTAATAAAGTTTATCCGCCACTTTTCAAAGGATTTTCGCACTATTACCGAGGTCAACTCCATCTTGTCCTTGTGGATAGCTACTTTGGTCCTTTGCTATTCGTCACAATGCTTCATGAACTTAGCAGCATCACGAAATAGAGTGGGCCATCATAGCTGAGATTGCAGCACCTTCTTGCGTGCTCTAGTGTCTCCGCTGAATTGTCCTCCAACAATTCCACCATGTGCTTCAGCAAGCACCTTATGCATTTCATGCTCACATACGTATCTTCGCAATAACCCGTCATGTCCTAGTCTATAAAGATGGTCAGTAATTAGCTAATAGGGCTGAATCTTAAGGATGCGGCGTTTTAGCCTAGCCTTCTCTATATGTCTCTTAGATAGTACATACTCTAGGACTTGGACTATGTCATCTTCCCAATACGGAATTACATCGGCCATGAAAAGGTCTCTCCCACTAGACATGCTAAATAGGTGCACATCCGGCAAATCGTCCATGATGCCCTATCCAGTGGTTTCTCATGTGGGTGTGCGGGACATATGGTATACCATGTAATGCTGCTTACCCTTGCGTACAACCATAGAGAAGTCAAATTCTAGAAGCAGAAGCAACCACCTAGATATGCATCCTGTAGTGTAAGGTTTGTTCACTAGGTAAAGCAAGGCTTGATGGTCAACAAAGAAGACACATGGAATAACCAAAAGATAATGATGAAACTTCTCTACAGCGAATACCATGGCTAGGCCTTCCCTTTTTGTTGTGGAGTAATTCATCTCCATATCCATGAGTTGTCTGCTAGCAAAGCTCACAGGATAATCGAGATTATGTTCACTAGGTTGATACAAAACAGCTCCCACAATGAACTTTGATGCATCAATTTTAACAGCTTATCTATCCCCTCCTTGACGGCATCGTGTGCGTGCTTTGGATGCATCAAGTATTGCCGTTGTTTAACTGGTGTTGCATCCGGAGTCATCGGGATGTTATGGGGGTCATGACCCTTGGATCAACTCCTTTGAGTTCATCTAAGGACCAAGCAAATACAACTATGAACTCTCACAGAAGAGCAACGAGATCAACCTCCTTTTGCTCAATCAAGTCGTCAACTATGAGCACGGGTCGAGGCTTTTCCCCTTCCCCTACCAAGTTGGCTTCCTTGACCCTAGCATTCCCTTCATAGGTTCATTTACTTGCCCTTGCCTCTTAGCTCCTAACAAGATCACTACCCTATCGCCCTTTTTGTACTTCGTGAAGCCTTTAGGTAGGTCCTAGGGCTTCCATTGTTCTTCGGCCTCCAATTCCCTTAGCTACTTTCTCTTTTCCTTCTTCAACCGCCCATGCCTTAGGTGGACTAGGAGGTCCCCTTTGGTGCATTTAGCCTTAGGTGTTCACGAAATTTTTAGGTCACTCTTAGAGCTCACTTCTGACTCGAAGTCAAACTCACAACCCTTTGCTAGAAGGAGTTTCCTTTGGTGGTTGCAACTCCGAGGCCGCTTCTGTTCTAAGGAGTGGTATGGCACTTGGTTGAACTAATCGAACTTGTTCGTAGTCTATCACCCTAGGTGATCCAACCAAGTACAATTGCATTCTATTCTAAAGTCTCCTCTTTTGATCTTAAAAACATTAGCTTTCCGTGGCTTGGAGTCTACTCGTATTTGTTTAATCACTTGGCCATCCTTGTCATACTCTATTGTGTTAGCTTCTCCCTCACTTTCCTCATTTGTAGAGTAGCAATCCTCATACTCGTCATCCAACTTGTTATCTTCTGACTTAGCATTGTCCTTTAGGCTTCTAGCCTCAACCCTCTTCTCATCCATGATCAGTGCCCAATTGTGCACTTTGGTCCACTGCCACTTTGGTTCATCCATGAGATCCTTAAGGGGTTTGAGATCAGTAGTTGGGTTACCTACCAGCCCTCTTCTTAAGTATTGAAGGGTCCCCTGGAGTTCAAGTTTGTTAAACGAAATGTGGAAAGGAACATGCATTGGTTGTCTAGTAGGGCTCTTGGTCATCATGCAAAGTGGTACTAATAATGGCGGGGTTTTACCCTTCAATCGAGATGTTGACTAGTGGGTTCGTTCAACTTATCTCATCTTGGGTGAGTTCCTTGTTATTTAAAACAATCCTCAATGTTACATGCACTCAAATGCTAGTGGGGTGCTCCTCAATGTGTGCAATGTGAGAAATCAGGCATTCAGCTTTTATGTGCACGTCGTGTAGTGTGTGAATCCAATGAGAGCAATACAGTGTAGATACACTTTTCCTGATCCTTTGTGTGTTTAATGGCCACTCTAACCGGTTCGTTCTATCTCTACAACATCCTAGACACATGGTGAGAGGTAGTAGATTTGGTCAATGAGCCTGGGTCTCTATTGGGGTATGATTAGTGACCACAGTCACTCTTGGACTGTCGAATCTCAACTCTCGAGTCAATCAACTCTGTTGCCCTGTTCACTCACCTAGGGATCTACTGGGGTGTCCTATAGAGCTAGGGCTTGGTCTCTACAAGGTCTAGTGAGGTCAGAGTTTGTCAGAATTTGATGTTTAATTTTTCCATCGGCTTGCAAGTTTTTCCATCTGATTCCCAGAATCAACTATCCGATCCTGGACTATCCAAGTCAAATTCATCTAAATCCGATGATCAAACTATTTGATTTTTGGGCCCGTCTAATTTTAGGTTGGTCAGGGTTTGTCCTATTTTGAAAATTGGTTGACTTCGAGGTAGTCAGACAGTCCGATTCTTTGGGTGAAAAAGGTGTCAACATGGCCCTAGTCTGAAGTCTAACATCTAGAGCCATTTTCCTACCAAGAAAATAACTCTAAACACCAAATTTTGGACTAAGGCCTTCCTAGCACTTTTTCACTCAAAAAATGTTTGGCATGTTTTTACCTACCTAACAACTTCAAATGTTAATTTTCATTGCATTCTCATATGGTTAGTATTTATAAAATTGTCCTATTCAAAATTATAGATGGATCAATAATTGAGGAATTAACTTGCAATTATCGATTTTTAGAAATTTCATGCCATGTAAACTCTACAAAGGCATGGAGAGTAAAGCGTATAACAAGTTATAGCAACTCTCCAATGTTTTTAATGGTGAATTCAGCATTCATAACAAATATTGTAATTAAGTTTAAAAAGTATAGCAAGAAGACATGCATTAAATTTGATTAATCCGATTTATAATATTTAATAGGTAATTATTAATACATCATTTATTATAATAAAAAATTAATAACTATAATAAATATGTATATGATTGAATTAGGGTATGTTTATATTATATGTATTATTATTGTCCTCGTCATAGGTATACTAAAATATTAATACATATAGCTACATACATACATACATACATACATACATACATACATACATACATATATATATATATATATATATATATATATATATATATATATGAATAATAAATTGATGATAATTATACATAATATGAGTATTAATAATAAATTGTGGGAGCCTCTTGCTCAACTGCCAAGTCCCACGGACCGCAAGCCAAGTCCCACGGACCGCAAGCCAAGTGCAATGGCTACCTCTCACATAGTCGTACGCAAGCGCTCTCACACTATGAGTGTAGTGAGCTTACCTCCATGCTCAATCGAATTGACTCCTCCCTCAAGCACTCCGATAGTTCCCCAATCCAAGGTGCAAGCTCAAGCAAGCTTAATCCTCAACCTCCAAGCTCCATACTCCATTGCCGCACACGAGACAAGAGAAGAGAAGAGAAGAGAAGAGAAGAAGAAGAAGAAGAGAGGAGAAGATGGAGAGCTTCTCCACCATGGTCCCTCACCCTCACACGCTTACTCCCTCACACTCCCTCTCTCAAGCACAAGCTCAAGCAAGCAAGCAAGCACGCAAGAAGAAGAAGAAGAAGAAGAAGAAGAAGAAGAAGAAGAAGAGAGCTAGTTTTGGCCACACACACAAGAATGATCTTCTTCATTCACTTTTTCCATTTATACAAAACCCTAACCCTAATCCCCTTTGGGCACCCATCCCTTTTTTACATGCAGAGCCATTTTAGCCTAGGTCCTCTTTTCTTATTCCCTTCCTATTTGCATTTTTGTGCATTCACCCATGTCCATCTACATTTACAAATTTCATAGGAGGGAACCTCGCACTCTTTTGCAAAGATTTAGAGTGGGCTTTTATATTTGAAATGTGACTTTCCTCTTTTGTGCTTGCCCTAAACTTTTAAGGTTGTCCTTGCACTTTTGGCCTTCTTTCCTCCTATTTCTTTAGTCGAGCCACCTTTTTTTGCTTTGCCCTACGTCTTTTTAATTTTCTTTTTTCTTTCTTTGCACTGGGGTTAATAGGAACCAAGAGCAAAGCAAGAGCTATGGCGAATAAAGCAAGAGAGCAATAGAGAGAGACACCATATGTGGGAACTCTAGTAGTCACAATGAGTAACCGGGCTTCCCTTATTCAATAGTCACTGAAAGAATAAAGAATAAAGTGATAGTGATGGGTGCCCATAGTGTACAAGTGTGTTGTCACAATGTGTGAAGTAAATATAGGACACCATAGGCACACGTGCCTTTACTCCCAACAAGGTATTTCATTATCCATGTTTGTACTTTCTCATGATTCAAAACTAAATGCCCTCCTAGTGGGTCAAGGCTATAACATTTTTATTTGTGAGTTGGACTTAAAAATTTCCTAACTAGCTAATTCTATGAATGCTGAGTCTAAATAGTAGTGCTCAAGAATTGAGTCTGAGTGATTCCCAAATGTCATATTCCTCAACTAGGCTAAGGACAAGTTTAATGTTGATCATTTCTTCTTTATCTCTCCTCCTCTCCGCATGAATGAAGATCTCTCCTGACTACCACTCTTGAGCTTCAAACCCTTCTTTCCCAAAATCCTTCTCTCTTCTCTCTTTTTCACACACCTAAGTTATCAATACAATAGGTATGTTTATCTCCAAGGTCATGGTCTTGGTCTTGCTAATCTTAGGGTTAGTGGTGAACTAGTGACTACACGATATCTTTTGAACTAAAAGAAATTCTACGATTCTATCCACCATCCATTTCTCAGTGGGATCGTTCCAATAGTTTTTAAGTACTAGAACATCCCACATCAGAGTTTAAATTCAAAAGTAGTTGTCAATTTTAGATACTGGAATTTCCTAATCATCAATGGTTCAATGTCACTCATGGTTAGATTTTCCATAGTCGTGTTCATATATTTGTACCTAAAAGATCAAAAAGAAATCTTATAACCCCAAAAAGTAGCCCTCAATGATGACCATGTGCAACATTGAATAACAACTATTCATTCTAGTGACTCTAGTAATGAGTGGTGGTGATAGTCACATAATAATCGACTTAGGCTACCATAGTAGTAGTCTTAGGCTACTACATTGTTAGTCTTATACAAAAGCTCTTTGGCTCTAGATAGCAGTCTTAAATAGTCACCTTATCCACTTCTAACTACTATCTTCCCATCTTCTCAATCTCTCATTCAAGTCAAGCATGAGGCAGCTTTGTGTAAATAGAAATGCACAACATAGCTAACAAACGAT
Source organism: Lygodium microphyllum (assembly GCF_053477565.2). Classification (NCBI taxonomy): domain Eukaryota; kingdom Viridiplantae; phylum Streptophyta; class Polypodiopsida; order Schizaeales; family Lygodiaceae; genus Lygodium; species Lygodium microphyllum. The sequence continues at coordinate 77,513,892 of NC_141139.1, forward strand.
TCAAAAGTTGACATTTTAAATTTTTTTTCTAAAATTTTCTTTCAATGGCACTAATCTACCCTAATCGACTCTCTATTTGACCTTCATCATACAAAACGATTCCTCATTGATTTGACTTTCTAGCTAATTATGCACATTTCAAAGTGAACAAAGCGCATCTGTGTTAACTCCTCAATATCTCAAGCACAACAATGCATCCTATTCAATCATATGATTAGAACATGAACACTTTAGGTCATTGGAATTTGTCTTTGTTACAGCAATGGAGTCAACATGTTTGGCTCAACAAGAGCTCAATAATGGGACATGGACAAAGACTCTTAGGCTCAACTATCTCTCACCTAGTTGACTCATAGTCTAACTCCAAATCATCTAGGCTTGCTCCCCCATTCCTCATAAATGCAAAAAGAATAGCAAAGAGATCAAGTGGGTGTAGTAGACTCCCCTACTTACATTCTCTTCCTTGTAGTCCCAAATGCATGAGTGGCTCATTGATGGTGTCACAATCCAAGTGTAGCTCCTCAAGCTACTAGTTCACCTTCTTCAAATCCACATTGTTTTTGCTCTAATGTCAAGAGAAGAAAATAGAGTAGAAGAGGGAGGAGAAGATGAGGGAGAAGAGCTTCTCCCACTAGTTCTTCTACACTCTACAATAGATATTTTCTTTAAGTTTAAGTTCAAGCTGTGGAAGCAAGAAGGGAAGAAGAGATAGAAGCAAAAATTGAAGATTGAGGTTCATGATCACTAGTCCCTTACTCAACCTCACACTCTTACTCTCTCTTTCACACTCTCAAGCAATGAAATCAACAAATAAGTAGACAAGAAGATACAAGGGTGGAAGACTCAAAAGTTACACACACAAGAATGAGCTCATGTTTTGCACATTATTTACACTAGGATTAGGGCCTCCAATTTAGGTTTACCACCCTCAACCCCTTTTTCACTTGTGACCAGTCATTCTCTTTTTTACATTCTTCTTTGGGCCTTGTGGACACAACTCAAGTTAGAGTAAATAGAGATGTCCACATCCATTGTGGGTATTTTTATGAAACAACCCCTAATGATATTACAATTTGCATGAGAATGAACCCAAATTTCACTTAATTTTAAAGCTATGATATTTTTACATTTGCAAGTAATAGATAGGATAAATCACAAATGTACCTTATGGATGAGTAGTGTCTAAAATAACATTTTGAAGCTCTCAAAATTTACAACTCTTTTCAAAATACAATTCTAGCACATCGATTGGTCTTTTGTCCTTCTAGGCTCTTATACTACTATAGTTAGAAGTTGTTATTTTTGGGGGGTCTTGAAGTAGCTTAACAAGACTAAGGTTGCATACATGCTAGATAATGGATCCTTAACCTAACGTGTCTCATGTATGTCTAAGGACCCTTTATTTGTAAGGAGACCCCCCACAAATGTAAAATATGGTAATTGTGATACTAATATGGAACCCCCCACTCATAACCTAGGTTTACTGGGTACAAGGTTTCAATAGTACTTGGGTCAAAAGTTGGACAATAAACTCTTACGATGAGTTTATATTGAAATACAAGGTTTTCCAAAATAGACTATCTAGATTGAAGTGTGCTAGTTGTAGACTCCTCTTATTTTTCTTGCATCAAGTTAGCTTGTTTGCTCATTTGCTAGTTTGTTCCTAGCACTTTTGTGCTAGCACTCCTTATTCATATGTATGGACTTTCTACACTTGAAAACTTTGGTTTTCACCTTACGGTTGCATAAGGATGCTTTATGGTTGATCTTCTTGGAGTGACTATTATGTACTTTAACCCATGAGGGTGGTGATTCTTGAAAAAGATAGTGTTGTTTGCATGTGTTATTGTTGTAGTGGTCATCTACAGTTCTTTCTCCTCAAGTGAAAGTGCAAAAATACAATGCTCTAGAGTTACATTTCTATATCATAACATCCTTAATCGATAGATATCGTTTGGGTAAAAAAGTCGGTTTGTCGACATGCTCGATAAGCAAATTCTTATATTCATGCTTTAACCCTTGACATGGGCTACTTGATTTTTAACTTCAACTAGGCTTGTCTTATAGTGCCTTGGAGATTAATATGGTGGATTAGTCAAGTACAAGGTGAAGGCAAATCCAAGATAGATCCTACTAGTCCTTTTCTTTCTATTTTGAACTTGATGTGACTTGTGAATCCTTGTTGACCTCTTTCCATTGTTTTTTCATGCATCAACAAAGGAGTTACTTTTTGGAACAAAGACAAACCCTCGGCCATTAAATTTATTGATAAAAACATTTAGACACAGCATGGCATGATGAAGTAAGGTCTTACTAGTTTATACAATATCAACTATGTCTAACGCTTTTACAATGGGAAATATATTTGGCTAACACAAAAATACTCGCAAAAAACTAATAACTTCCATTGTAAATTGATTGTAAAATATTTTCCAATTTGATTAAAAAACTATAGTATCAAATGGTTGTCCATACAACTGAATTGCTTTCGCATATGTTTTGGGCTTCTTCTTCCTAATGGTTGTTATTGGCTTCAATATCTTAACTTTTGTTTAGACTTCTTACTCCTCTTGCTAGGACTTGCAATTTGTAGATTAGATGTTGGACAAAGCTTGGCATTAGATTCCACACTTGTTTGGCATTAGATCAAGATGTTAATTATAGTAAGAGTAAGGGTATCAATTGAGATGGCAATATACTTCTAGAAAAAATTGCAATACAACCTTTCAAAAGCCAAAAACTAGCTCTTAACAAGTTCTAATGAAAACCTTATATCTTTGAAAACATGGATATGGCTTCTAGTTTATTATTTGACACCCTACAATTGGAGGATCAACCTAGTAGGTACAATAATGCTTTGGCTCCTTTCTAGCCTTCATAAGCATGAATACATGGACCTTAAACCAAATATGTCTAATTGCCCTTGGTTTCTGAACATATGTGCCCCGCCCCCCCCCCAAAAAAAAAAGCTTCAATGGCTACTTGGATCAAAAGTTGCTATTCCACTACTATCAATAGCATTGGTCGGGACACAACTCTTTTGTATCATCCGTTCATGCTTCCAACCTTGCGGTAATTTGGATCATTTCGAAACATGAGTTGGAGAGCTTTATTTGCAACATTATACAAATATATGTGCAATTCATATGCCATGTCAAATATTCGAGAGGCTAGAAGAATGCTCTTAACTCATGTCCATTTGATTATCAATGCTTTGAACTCCAATTCTCTTGAATAAATCTTTTATTAAAGAGGACAAAGCTCATGTTGTGAAAAAACTCAATAATTGGGAGTCTATTAGATGGAATGGTGAGAGGAATTTTATATGCCTATTTGGGATGGTTATAAATACATTATTATTCATCATGAATAATGCTTGGTAGTTAGTGTGGGCAATCACAATATTCTTGAAAAACCAAGTTATTTCCCAAATAATAGTTATGTGAAACACTTGAGGATTGGTGGTTGTTTACTTTGATTGTTGCTTCTTATAAAGAGATGCTAGAAATATTCTTGCAATAAACTAAAGAGATTTCTTCATCTTGAATTACATCAAACCCACTTTAGTTTAATTCTTAAAAGAAAAATAGCTAATAATATCACACATGTACACTTTGAATCAATTATGCTAAGGATATTGATCAATATGTTTTGTTCTTGCATATTAATGTGGATAAAGCTTTTAGATTTATGCACCAAGATTTTATTACTCAAATGCTAGCAAATTTGGGCTTTGGACCAAAATTGAAAATGTTATCTATTGGCTTTATCAAGATAAATGGCTTCTTACATTCTTAATTCTAACTAAATGAATCAAATGGTTCTCCTTTTTGGGGCACAAGCGTATACTGTTACGGCCAAGAGAATTTCAAATTTATGTGTTTCTAAATATTGGGGTTATCCTAGTTGGAATGTTACCTCCAATCAAATGTTAGGTTAGGTTTTGTATAGATTAAGGATAAATTTTGACCATTGGAAATTGTCTATATTGCCATGCATCTTCATTCTAAAACCATGCAATCTATCATCATGCCATCAGTTTTGTATACATCCATCGTGACTACTAGGAGTTAACATGCCCATTACCATGTTTGATTGAGATTCATTTAATCTACCATCATGGAATACACCCACTTTCTCCCACTTTTGATCATGTGGACAATGATTAAATTTTATGTTTCATGTTTATGGCAATAATTTGTATAAAAAACTAAAATAGATCAAATAGGTGTTCTACTTCTAATTGTGAAAAAAGGTTTGTTAATTCCTATTTAACAATTGTAAAGCTTTGGTAATGAACAACCACCTCAAAACTAAAGTGTTTGTTACTTTGTGCATGAACCCTCACTTGAATGCCTTTGTTAATTGGACATTCAAGCAAAGAATTAGATTTTAGGTTATTTTTAGGGTTTCATAATATTTGGCTATCAAAAAGAAAGAGACACTCTGTCATATCAAAGGGATGGGTAGCCCACAAGGTGATTCGGTTCAAATGGGGAGTTTGCATTGGAGAAAAGTTTAGTTGATGCAAAACCAACATAGCCTTGTTTTTGGGCAATATGATGTATTTTTCAAATGAATGGTACACTCAAAGTAACATATTAGGTTCTCCTCAACTCAAGGAGCTTGTAACTTGGAACATCACTGCATATAACTCTTTGGACCATGGTGAGAAATATGATTGAACAATTTAAGCCCTAGATCCTATTCCAAGAAGTGGACATAAATTACAATATTTGAATTTCATACAATGCTACAAACTATTCATTTATGATATGATAACCAAGAAATATTAAGCTTTAGATGATAGGCATATGCAAATGCCCTTTGGTATAATATAAACTCTCTTATTAAATGACTTGAAAGATGTTCAAACTACTAACCAATAAACTTCCACTTTAGGATATGCACTTTCTATGGGATGTATGCTCAATGGCTCTTCTTCAAGTTCTATGCTTGGTGTCAAAAGGATGGATCCTAGAACTTGTTATAGTTGTAGTACTTCAAATGAGAACATTCACTTTTTTTAGAGATATCCTTTTTCACATAAACATACTCATTGGTTGCTCAAACTACTTTTTCCTTCTTTTGGATTTCTCAATCTATTCTCTATTTTTGAATCTTTCCCTACCAAGTTGAAGCTTTATGTCATTTTCCTTTTGTCTATCCACTTCTAGACTAGCTCCCAACTTGGCCACCTGTTCTAAGGCTATAAAAATCTTCCCCAACTTGACTGGGGCCTTATGTCGTTGTTCTTTGCTAGATGCACTTCTAAATTCTTTGAACTTGGTAGAATAATGAATACAATATATTTCCAACAAAAAAAAATATTGGATCTTAATTATTTTGTTTATGCTCAAATGATTTGACGCAAAAACTATATTGCAAGGTACTAGGTGTGAAGGTTTAGACATGGTTAGTAAATTGTAATCTTGGAAGGATACTTGGACACTAAAGGCCCTTACCCATTTGTAACACAACAATAAAACAAGTAAGAAATACGTTTGATCAAGGGCAATTCCATCATCTTGGCCATTACATGTTTGATCAAGGATGGTGCAATCTATGATCATGACATATGCCCACTCCTTTGGATTAAGAGGACAAGTGTTAGAATTGATATTTTTCATATTTCTAACAATTGATATTTATTTTTTTGTAAAGGTGTCAATGTTTGGCTAAAAGAAAGGTTTATTGGCCCATCCAACTAGTCGTTGGATATTTTCAATGCTATCTTTCATGTTCTAACATTTGAACCAAAATTTTGGCTACCTCAAGGGCGAAACCCCACACAAATGCCTTGATAATTGGACCATTCAAGCAAAGATTGGCAGTTTCAAACCTTTCTAAGGTTTCATCATTACCAACAACTTTCCACGAATTTGGTTGTCAATGGAAAAGAATCACTTTTTGATATGAAAGGAATAGGTAGCTCTTCTACTAAAGGTAATTCACTCCAAGTGGAGAATTGCATTGGAGCAAAGTTTTTGCATCTTTGTATAATGCAAAACCAAGATGTGGTCATTTATTCGCAATGTAAGGCATTCTAGAATGAGCAATATTCTAAGTACATTGTTGTTTCTGGACTTAGCACACATATCAAACGTTTCTATAGAAGTTTTTGGATCATCATGAGATATGTTTTGATCAATTTGAGACCTAGTTCCTCTATCAAAAAGTGGGCAAAATTTCGAAGATTGAAATTTCATCCAACGCAACAAACTGTTTCTCTATGACAACAACCAAGCCTTGGGTGACCAAAACTGTGCAGACACTTTTGGCTTCATATAAACTCTCTTGTTAGAAGACTCAAAAGGCCTTTCAGATTTTTAACCAATAACCATCCACCTCGACAGCCACTCTTGCTATGGACACATAATGCTTTGAATAACACTCATTCACACAAACCTACTCATTGGTTGCTCAAACTCCATTTTCCTTCTTTTAGACTTCACAATCGATCGTTGATTTTAGAATCTTCCCTACCCGGATTGAAGTCTTGCGACACTTTCCTTCCCCAGGTAAGCTTCTAGATTGTCTCACAACTTGCCTAATCTTGAGGCTTCTATATGTGTAATCGCAACACGTCTTTAACATCTTTACATCATTTTTTTCAAAGCGTAGTCACTCGAGCATTGGATTGGGCTCCCCGCATGAACACGCGTGTTCAGCCTCTATACATCGATCATGAACAGTGAATATAATATATATTTCCACAAAGACACAAAAGAGAGCGATCTTGGCTCCTAACTATTTTGAACTGCCTAGATGCTCCGACACTAGAGCTACACCGCGCGACGCTCTGTGTATGGTAACACTATCGTGGCTGTAGGCGGTGATTTTATTCCATGGTAAAATTGTATCCTCGACTGACGAGCATGAGACGCCTTAATAGAAAACCTTAGCCATTTCTATACGTTACAGCAAAACAGGTAGACACTAATAAGAGCCCTCTGAATATGAAACGAAACGATATATCGACCGTATACTGCAAATGGTACGAGACAGACAATTTTCACGGCTTTCCTCGCACCAACAATTGCTTTCCAACGAATTGAATGGCAGTTTACATGTTCCGGTTCTAGTCTATACCTAATTTAGACTCAAACCTCCGAGGAGAAAGATGTGTCGAGAAGAGTACATATCAAGGTCTGGCAAGTTTGGAATCAACCATCTCCATTCGCAAAGCCCATGACCATGCGACCGTATACTTATCCTACATAGAACCTGGAACCCTGCAGTAGCATTATAGATATTCGGCTTACTTGAATAAACCTAGGTATGAATGCATGTGTACAGTGTGTTTCTAAGTTAATGCCTGCAATTACTTTTGTACAGGTGGCATGCTACAAGGACGGATGCAGCTGCTCCAATGACAGCCAATGCTGCAAGAGAGTCCTCCCTTTCCCATGAGTCAAGCCACCGAGTTGCTTGCCACCATCTTTTCTTCGAGGAAAACATTTCCCTGCATCCGTTATGATGAGCTGCTTCGTACAAGCCTACATTACACACTTTCGGAGGATCAGCAGATTTTTTATCCTTGTGACTTCTGATATATCGCTGGACCAGCCACGAGCCGTTTCCTAAAGAAATGGCACCATCGCTGCACTGGTTCTGTGGATCCCCCTGAAACTCATTATCCCTGAATCAAAAAAGCAGGATGTCAACTCTAATGAAAAACTGTCGAATGTTAAAACAAATTAATTAAGTTGCCAATTCCAAGTATTTTGACTTCAAATCACCTCCAGAAGTCCTCTGCAGAATACTCTTTGCCAAAAAGTTCATCTAATAGACTGCAGACTTCGCCTGAGGTTACATAACCATAGCTGCAGAAAAAACAAGACGTGCTCACATAAGCTGGTGGAATTTCCCAGAAGCTGAAAATTTTTCCTTAATGAGGTTTGCAGCTACTTTACCAGCGTCTTGAAACATCACCAGCAGCACTACTGTACACGATCAAATTACCAGCATGCTTGTGAGGCCCTATATGCGAACAGGGTCTTACGAAGACTTGTCCAGCAAGACCTCTTGCCGATAACTCATCTCTCAATTTCCCAACAATAAAGCCAGATACGCCACAATTAGCGTCATGGCTGGCATGTGCACAAACAAATATGTTCGTGCCAACAAGCTTCTCTGGCTTTCCCGATAACCATTCTTGTTTACGGACGAGCACCTCGTCCACAAAAGCATCGACATCAAAATGAGTCAAGCCTCTGCGACATCAACAAAAAGAGAGTCTGTAAGCAGCCTTCTGTGCTTTTGAAGCCTTAGTCGACCCTCCAATTAAGGACTAAACGATCAAAGGTGTTGGATGCCTTCACAATATGTCCAAAATCAAACAGAAAGCTTATTTTTACCTGTAGCGGACCATGTCCGGAAAGATCATGACATCTCCATTAGATGATTCAGTACCATCCCGTCCCTCGCAAATGGTCAATCGAGTCTGTCAGAAGGCCAATCACTAAGCAATGCGCCAAGTTGTGTAAAATGCAAAAATAGTATAACAGTTGTGGATTTTGTTCACCTTCACTGGCATCTCATGCTTTCGAGCCTTAATGGTAGCGGCAAGAAATCGAGGGAGCCTATCAAATACTGCTGCTTCAACAAGGGGAGGCCAGTTCTGAGGCTCCTTAAAGCAGAGAAAGACGTGACGTTCATCCAAAGGAGAGCTGCTATTCAGGAGGAGAGGGAAGGAAGACGAGAGCGAGGCTGACGACGACGAACTGGATGCGGAAGCGGAAGAAAGACTGTGGTATTCGATAGCGTCCTGCACTCCTACAAAGTCGTCTGAGTTGACAGGGTACACGGGGACAGCGGACTTGACCGTGTGATAGGGAGAGCTGAGGGCAAACGGTGAGGCCAAGCACACAGATCCGGTAGATTCGAAGCTCTCTCCTTCCTCAAAGGAAGGTCTGGACTCCATCAGAAAGGCCTTCAAGATATGGCAGTAAGGAATGCTCTACAGCGAATGCTCAGGCACCATTGAACGACTGTCGACGCAGGCCAGCTAGCAGGCAGTTAAACGCTAGTTTCGATGACATTTTCTTTGTTTCCGAAGCAGTTCGATTTTGAAGCGTGTAAGCCAAAGCTTTGAGGTGTTATCCTGCCTGCAGGCCGCCTCAAAGACGCGGTAGTGCGGCACAATCAAGGTGAGGAAGGAGCCGAGGACTAGTCAGGATAATAAAATGCAGACAAGACGATGCCGCAGCTGCGCTTCTTCCTTCGGGCTATGCATTTTCGTAGCCATTGGAGGTATGAGAAGGGGGGGAGAAGCATGGAGCCATGGCCATTGCTGCTGCGTCAGGAAGCACACGAAAGTGAGGCGTTGGTTGAAGGCTTTAAGGAAGTCTGGGAAGCCGCCATGGCTGCCTTCGCATCCTCGCGCAGCATGGTATTTCCTTGCCGGTTCCTCGCGTTTTTTGTTTCCTGGTCAGAGGAGAAACGGAAACGAAACCCTAAAATGCAGGAGAATGGGCACAAGTAGCCGCCATGGAAGCGAGGTCGTGCGAGGATTCAATTACCCGGGGGAGGGGGGGAATTTTACTTTGAAGTTGTTTTATGCATTTTAACTACATATCCTCTATAACGTTTAATCTCCTAAAATCGTAATTTTGTAAAGAGATCAAAGGTTATAAAAATAATACTTTGGCAAACCATGATTTTCTTAAGAAATAAAGGGTTACACAAATCATAATTTGAATGTGCTTGAGTGTGATTGCTCTTATGGTGAAAGATCGGATCATAGTGTATATGGAGTGTATCTGGAACACCCACTGGGTCGTCCATCTATTTCGTAAAAAGCTAGTAGCGTTGGCCTAATGCCTTGATGCATATCCTTTATATGTTGTAACTATATCTCTATCAGTGGAAATTTTTTCCTTGCATTTAGAAAAAAATCATAATTTGAATGCTTAGAGATATACTATGCCGCACGAGATACAAGGGCGAAAGGGTTCAAACTCGCGCACCCTACTAACTCAACCCTTGAAGCACCAACCTAGTTGATTGGCTGTGTTGGGTGCATGCGCGTTTAGGTCAATTGTTTGAAACCCAAGCTAAGTGGCTCAAGGGGTACTATTCATCAGCCCACAAAGCTCATAACCTTAACAGGTGAAATATGGTTTAAGCCGTCAAATAAGTTTTGTCGAATGGCAGATATAAGTGTATTTTTCAAAAGCATAATTTTATTAAGAAATAAAGATTATATTAATCATAATTTTGTTAAGAGGTAAAACATTGTATTTGTCAAGAGATATCAGGTTATACAGATCATAATTTTATCACGCACCCTACTAACAGAACATAAATCATAATTTTATTAAGAAATAAAATTTTATATTAATCATAATTATATTACGAGGTAAAAGATTGTATTTGTCAATCAAGAGATAACAAGTTATTCGAACCGTAATTTTGTTAGAAGATACAATGTTTTAAAATTACAATTTTGTTAGCACTTGATATAGTCATGTTAATAGGAGATCAAAGGTTATAGAGTATGGCTTTCACTAGTTAAATGCACAAAAGTATCTACAAACTTGTGAAAAAGGTTTAGAATCCAAGCCCTAAGAAGCATCTCAAGGTTGTCCTAACAATATGAGGTGTTCCTGTTATCCAAGATGGCTTGGATGACATCAATTATTTTTAATAGTGATATCAATTATTTTTTGCATTAAACTATATGGGGTGTTTTTCAATAATGTGCAGTTGACATATTACAGAGTAAAATTTACATCACCAAAAAAGGGTTGTCCTAACTGTATGGGGTGTTGCACAGTACCTTTAACCATGTGAAAACACATTACCAAAAGAGAAAAAAAAAAGATTGTACTCTGTTAGCATTGCCAAGGAGGGCAAACCCTATCTCTTTGTTAGCAAGCTCAAAAGGGCATATGAGCTATGTAATAGTTATGTGCATACATCCTTAGAGCAATTGATGTTCCTCCATAGTAAAACTCTATGTAGCTTTTCATGAGTGTAACACCCAACAAAAAGATGAAAAAGAGAAACAACATTATGAATAATCAACTAGCATGTGTTCTCACAGCACACTATTGTTAGTGCATTGATTATACCTTCACTAATACACATCAAGTTCACTTGTATTTTTTCTATTTCCTCGTCTTATATTTTTCCCCACAATCCCTTTCTTCAATAAATCCTTCAAGTGGGATTTAAATCCCACTTGCTTTTCGCTTCTTTTGCAAGAAACCAATCCAATATCCTATTTCAAACTATGCGCACATGTATCCCGTATGCCCTTATAGCTCGTAAAATGGTTGATGTCTGGTCTTACAGTTGAGAATAGTAATATTGAGAAAAGCCATCTCAGATGCCCATGATCCCCAACTTATTTACAACAAAGTGTTCTGAGCAATAATCTAATATGGCAAAATAAATTTGAACCACTTGAATGTTGATAAAGTGGCTAGTTAGGTATGGAGTTACTGTTGTAGTTACATTCAAATTTGAGAAGGTATTTGAGACAATGCACAAACCAAAACATAAGAACATGTGTGAGTTTATTGAGCCAGTAGTTACACCCCAAGATCTAGTTTTCCTTATGGCCCGAAGGTGAAAGCATTTGTCTTAAATGCGGGCCATGATCTTGAGAAGAATAAGAGAAAGTTGTCAAATGTTGGGGTACACGTTCCAAATTTTGTGTTCCCTGACCATCCCCCAACATTTTCTCTTTGTGTCTGTCCTTCTCCTTACACATTTGGCTCCCTATGCATGGTGCACATTGATTATACTCACTCCTTGATTGAAGTTGGTAGGTACCCACGCATTTTGTAACCTAACTAAAATTTTCAATGCACCAATCACGTTCTAAATTTTCTTTGTACCTATTTGATCAAAGAACATGGCAAGGATTCAAACATGTGTATCAAAACAAAATGTCTTCATTGCACCTAGTACAATGATGCAAGAAGAGTCTTCACATGATTTATATTTAGATTGCAAATCCTTCTTACATGTTAAGGAGGTGAATGAATTGTATGGTTTTCATATTGACATTTCACATCAACCTCATTGCTCACATGCCACTTTTACTTTGCTTCGTTGCCAACTGTAAGTTGTAGACAACAAGTGATTTGATGTGTCCTTTTTTTGGCAGCACCCTCTTGTCCTTTGTTGTTCCCTTTCTCTAATGCACATTCATTGCATCCCATAATTATAACATTTGTCACCTTAGTGCTTTGAAGAGCTTATTGGCAATGTTTCAAGATATTGCTTCTTGTTTCACATAATGTGGATCTCTATATGAGGAGTATGATTAACTTCAATAAGTTGATTTGGCATTTTATGCGCATTTTCTCCTCTAATAATGACCTCTTATAAAATCTCAACCCCCTTTCATGCACCATAGTACCATCAAAGAACTATGCATACAAATCTACCAATGATACTCTAAATTGGTTGAAGTACGTTACATTTTCTAACTAGGTATCTTACACACTTGTTTAACAATGCACCTAAATGCAGTTTGTTGGATCATTTTAGAACTTGTTAAATAAATTGTGATGAAATGATTCCATGTCAACCTAGTTGTTGTTAACATAGTATTAAGTTAGGTTGTTGAATAAAATAAGTTGTTATGAGACATTTTGATTTGCCAAGCATCACTTTGTCCTCATGTGAATAGGACTATTTACTTAAGTGCTAGGGAATGAAGTGAAACTCACCAACTCCATAGGGCAAAGGGGAGAGAGAGAGAGAGAGAGAGAGAGAGAGAGAGAGAGAGAGAGAGAGAGTGTGTGTGTGTGTGTGTGTGTGTGTGTGTGTGTGTGTGGCTCTCATTATGAAGCAACAATAAATGAGCAACTTGCAACTTTGCAAGTAGTTGGTTTGAATAGTGAGGGCAATGCCACACCTAGCTTAGACTAGACTTTATTGAAGTCATGCAAATAAAGTGAGCATGGTGTGCCTCCTTATTTACTAAAAATATGGCTACTTATGCTTTGAAAGTATAGTCAAGACTTTAGGTGTGGCATTGCCTTGATTTGACTAGAGGTACATTACTCGGTGAGTGTGATGCCTCAACATGAGAAGAGCACGTGTATACCTAGCCATGGGTGGGGATTTTATGGAATTGTTAACCCTCTCCTAGCCTTTAACTATTTTGCACCAATTTTTGACATTTTTTGTTGATGCTCATTATGGGTCACTTGCAACTTGCAAATAATTGGCTTAAATAGTGATTTGACTAGAGGTATAGTAGTTTGTGCAAGTGATGTCTCAATATAAGGAGAGCACATGTATACCTAGCCATGGATAGGAATTTTGTAGATTTTTCAAACCCTCTCCTAACTTGGAACAAATAGATGGCCGGTTGTAATTATGGACAACATAGAAAGAAGCTCGCTCAAGTAAATGAAATGTTAGATTGTTAAATTAAATAAACATGGATTCTTTTATGATACGCTCCTAAATAAGCTCTTGGGTGTTACACCATGAGCTCATGAGCATAAAAGGAAATAAATTTCCTTTCTTTGAACATGAACACTTAGAATCATCACTTGCATACATGCTTAGCACGAATGACCATGGAACCATTTATCTTTTGAGCTCAAAGCTTCTAAGTGCTAATCCATTACTACCTAGAAAATGAATGTAATATGGTTGTACATGGCATTACAATTCTCAAAAGGATTGTAATATGGAAATTCCAGTGCATTATTTTTTTGCTTTGGCACAATGCAGTGCAATCGAGGGATGATTGTAGGGATCTTAAGGGGAAGGTCTACTACAGGGATGTGAAATTTTTGAGATGCTTAGCTCGTTCTAGTAACATTTGATTAATTTAATAATCAAGTGTGCAAGGTTGTAAGGCATGAGCGATGCACATGGTAATTATTTCATGGTAATAGGCTGAGGACCCTGAGAAAGTAGTAGGTGTCAATGGCAAAAGTTGTGACAAGTTATGCCAAGTGGGTTTTGGATGTCAATTGGTGTTAGTTTGGCCCTAGGACAATTCCTTGCTAATAAAATCATACTCAAACATATTAATGTTAGAGAATCTTAGTAACCAATTTGGGTTACAAATATTGTTAAGAAATGTTGACATCTAGTGAGCTTAAATGTATATCTGAAACTTACTTTTTTTTATATGTGGAATATAAAGGTGCATTATATCTCAAACATATTGTTTTCTAAATGTGGAATATATAGGCGCACTATATAAAAGTATTTAATACCCTAAGCTTACTAACTCACTGAAGCAAAACCTAAAGGCTATCTTACTTAGTTCTGCGAGGTTTCTCATTTATAACTAGCCCATGCATATGATAGCTTATTTAGGATCCCATTTTCAAGTTAGAATGGTAGGAATTATAAAGAGAATTCAAAAGATATGGTCAATTGTCCTTGGGAATCATGGTTTGTAAATAGCTCATTTGAGCTACTGAAAATGTGAGCCATTATAGTCAACTTTATGAGAATAGCTTCTCAAGGGCAACCTTCAAGAGGTTAAGGAAAGTTAGCTCTACAAGTTCATGCACCATTCATCACAATTCCTAGTATATATGGTACCAAGGTTCTATTTGATATAAGAAAAGAGAAAGATGCCCAGAATCCAAGTTCTTGACTATCCCCGTTGAGGCCCATGTACTAGAATAACCCATAGTACTACACTATGCAATTTTCACACATCTTATTTTGTCTCGTAACATTTGAGACAAAATGACAATGTGTGTTATTGCTTTGCTTTTGAGAATATATGTCACCTTAAATGAAAGCATGGATGAACAAAGGGATGCCATAACCATGTTTTGGGCATGATTGTCTCTTCTTCGGGTCCTCGATTAATGCATTTGAGTTGCAAGTCACTTTTTCCAATTATGAATCTTAGGGCAACTACTCACTAAGTGATAGATACCCAACCCCTATGTAGAGTGTGGCCGTGCAACTTGCTTTTTCACATTATGAATCTCACTAAGTGATAGATACACAACCCTTATGTAGAATGTGGGCATGCACTTTTTGAAAGTGGGCATGGTTAGGCCTACAATACATTTAAACACCAAAAGTATAATTTTACAAAAGATGAAAAATAATATAGCACATCATCTTTGTGATTTGTTGCACATGCAAAAGTTGCACCCTTGTCCATCCAAAATTGGGAGGGAGTTTACTAGGCTAGCATGTACACAACAAATCACCTCCTCTCTAGTGTGTAAAGTGGTAGCAGAGACTCCCCATCCAAAAGTGGGAGGTAGTTTACTAGTTTAACAAGTATACAACAAATCACATCCTCTCTAATGTGTAAAGAAGAGTAGACAACCCACCCTTAACAAACACTTTGAAGGTTATAACAACTTGCAAAGTGAGCATACATCACTTGATGTGTAAGCAACCTTAGAGTTGAACAAAGTTTAATTGGCCTATAAATCGAAACTAGCCCAAGCAAAAGTCCTCTACAGACCCTAGGGTCTGGAAATCTAGAGTGGATGGGGAAATGTATATGGAATTGTTTGCAACTCAAGTAAGGATATGCACAAAATCAACCATGCCAAAAGACATCACTACACCTAAGCATGTGCATAAGGTGGACATGGAGTGTCTTGTGGAGGCATTCTCCCCGTAGCTATTTACCTCTTATATTTCATGGGTTGCATGCATTTTGATGATGAAATTTCTAAAGGTCTTTGAAAGCTTTCCAAGCTCATTGTTTTGGTGTGTTTTCAAGTTTATGGACAAGGGTTTTTACACAGTGCTTGTGGGCTCTTTGAATGAAAAACAATGGGTACTATCATGCTTTGTTAGCTTCAAATGTAACTTGGTGCAAAAAAAGTCTACTTAGTTGCTACCTTCTTTCTACAGAATGTGCTTTTCTCCAAGTGCCCTATTTAGGTGTCTTTCCCAATATGCATAATGTCCTTGAGATTGAGGTGAATTGTTGACTGAAGTTTTATATGTGCCTCTTTTCTCATCTAAACCAAGGAGAGAGAGGAGACCTCGCATTCTATGGAGTAGGAGGGTGAAGCCCCTAGGGATATTAAATCTTTAGGATAATCGAGGTTGGAGGTTGTCTATGCAGTGTGATTATCTTCCTTGATGCATGCTATTAATATCATTAGTCAAGGCACTTTGCATGAGCTTGCTCATAGAAGATTCAAAAGAACTCCTATGGATCAACTAGAGAAGATTTAATAGCATGATGAACAAAAGGCTTGCCTTGATGTGAGAAGATTAAGGGCAAAGAACTGCAAAACACCAATAAAAAGATTTTGCAAGCCACTAATCTAAGCAAGTTGTCTAGTTCTAAAAAGAGAGCTAATAGTGATGGCAAAGAAAATAGGCCATTTGGCTAGAGCATTGATAGAGGTAAGAAAGGGATGAATGGCAAGATCTCTATTGAGAATTCGGCAAGGGGTTCTCAATGTTTACAAATATTTATGCACCTCTCAAAGGGAATATAGATTATCTTTAACTTCATCTCCATTGATAGGCTTTTGAGGACTTGGTTCTTACTTGAATGCTTGGGATCTATGCTCTAGATAGGTTGGGCTTTGGGTTTTATTGAAGAGGAGTAAAGTTGATGTTGTTGGCACCTAGGAAACAAAATATGGTTGAGGTCAAAGTGTTAGACTTGAATTGGTTTCGCCATGTATGTTTTAGTCATTTGCATGCAAGAGATAAAGGTGGTTTATTACTCTTGGTGAAAGAGAACTAGAGGCCATTTTTGATTGCTTATGATGAATCATGGGACTACAATTAGGGTCAATATGGAGGAGAGTGATGAATCACTTGATTGGTCCATGATGTATGCTTTGGACGTATGCTCTGAATGTGTCACACAATTGGACATGGTTAAGATCCTAAGTGGTTAGTGAGGTTTCTATCCTATTCAATAAATTAGGACATGAATATTGACCCCCATGACCAAATCCCATGGTTCATGATGTGCAATGGAATGTGAGAACGCTTCTTAGAATTCATTCAAAAACATATTCACAACCATGTCCCTATAATTACTTGTAGCCTCATTTGTATAGGGTAGGATTTACCACATTTCAAGTTAATTTTAGCTTCATTGAGCATTAGAAATTCATTAAAGGATTCAAGACCATTTGATCTACTATTACTAAGTCTCCTAGCGATCCTAGAACTAGGTGGGATAGCTATGTGCATGCCATGACAATGCTACGAAACTTTTGGGAGAGGTCATGTTATCTTGAGGAGATGGCAATTGCATTGTGCTTAGGAGTGTAAAAGCACTAGGCCTAATTCTCATCTTCTCATGCACATATATCCTACTTTTTATTTTGCAAACATTGAAGATTATGTTAAAAATTGGGAGCTTTATAGAGTTGCATGTCTAAAAGTTCAATTGAAAATTGAAGCCTATGTTATGATGAGACTCCTACTTCCTCCTTGTGCTCTTCCCTCCAAAGAAGATAAATAAGGGAATCCATTGTGATGATTGAAGATAGGGAGGGCAATAAGTGTTTTAGTGATGGAGGTATCATTGTGTTTTCATAAATCATATTTTAGCCATTGTGTGGCCAACCCTTTGTGGTTGATAACATTTATCAAGTACATGTGCACAATATTTTTAATAATATGGATGTGAGTTTGATGTAGATGTAGCTCCGACATTGATGCAACCATCTATTATGAAAGAACTATATCTCAACTATATATAGTGGTCAAGTTAATGAAGAAGGGGAAAGTACCAATACTAGATGGTTTTTCCCATTGACTTCTTTGTTGCCATTTGCGTTGCATGTGCCTAGGACCTATGTGGTGATACGTTGAATTATTTTTGCATTGTAAGGGCTTTGCGTCCTAAAACTTAAAGTTATGGGTGGTTAGGGCTTTATCTCCTATAAGCTAATCAAGAATTATGAAACTCATCCCAAAATTTGCTAAAAGGAGATTCATGAGCCATTGGTGCCCACTTACTATGCTCAATGCGACCTACAAGATCATTGCCAAGGCATTGCCCTTCATGATAGGAAGTATGCATTTGTGCATGTTGTGTCCAAGTTGCTACATAGGATAGAATGGGTTTGTGGATGGACGGTGTATACAAAATGTTATATTGAATTTGTTGCTTGAGATTAACTATATTTTAAGTAGAAAAGTAGATTTTCTATTGTTGAATATGGATTTGGAGAAAGCTTGTGATAGAGTATGTTGGGAATTCACATTGATTATGTTGGAGAAATGTAGTTTTGGCGTGATGTTTTGTCAAATGGTTGGGGCTTTACTTAACAATGCTTCAACTACTATCTCCATTAAAGAATATTTGTGTTGCAAATACATTGTAAGAAAAAGCATCAAGCAAGGGTTCCCACTCACCCCACTTGTTTTGCATTAGTCACACATCCACTTCTATGGAACATAGATCATGCTATTCAAAGGGGTTGCATTAAGCCACTCATGCTCCCATATGGTCAATACATACATTGCCAACTATTTGCAAATGATGACTCTAACATTATCACGGTGGATTCATATTCAACTCAAGAGCTTCTTTAGATCTATGATCAGTTTGCTCTGGTGTTTGGCTCCAAACTTTGTAAGTCCAAATCTGAACTATTATTTCTTTCATGAGAAGACAAACTTGAATGGTTGAAGGAGATATGGTTTGTTGAAATTAGCAAAGGGATGATCATTTGCTACCCAAGATGCCATATTTGAGTTTGTATTTTGTGTGTATGGCCTATGTGGCAAGCTTGTTTTTTGAATTCCATTCTCACTCATGTCATGATATTTTATGCCTTGATATTTCCATTTCCAAGCCAACTTGAACAAGCTAGAAATGTTTTTTAGAGATTGTCTGCCATCCTTAAGGGAGAAGTGAGGATGGCTTGCTATCTACTAGGAGAAATTTACGATCCCTAAGGTGAACAAAGGACCTAGCCGTAAGGACCTTGGGCCTAAAGTGATTAGAATAGCTTTCTTAATAATCAAGAGGATTTGTGAGGGTCAACCTTATGCAATACTAATGAATCATTAGTTGACTAGAGGCAAGATTTTTGCTAGGCAATGGCTAGGTTATAACTTGCATGGTGTGCTTTTAAGCAATGTTGGGAGCATCAAAAAGTTAGGATGATTCGCAAGTAGCACTAGTTAATCAAGGATTGGAAGGAAGCTAGTACTTAGTTAAACTAAGTTTTTGTAGTGCCCCAATATAGAAAGGAGACACTTCTTTGATATTCAATATATGGCTTAATGATGTTTCTTCTTGGATGGGCCATAGAGATTCTACTTTGGGCACTAGGGTCCTTACCAAAGGTTTTTATGGTTAGTTGGAAAGATGGGATAACTATACAAGTGCATTTTTAGCATTTGATAAGATTACTTTGTCAATTTAGCTTAAATGTATACGAAGTAGATCGGATGCCAAGAATGTCGAGTAAAATTAAGGATTCATAGCCATTTGCTCATGTTCATGAATACGGGTTACATGGCTTTTGGGTCAATTGGGACTCTAAGTCTACTTTAGTAATGAAGAAACGGGCTCATGATATTGAGCGTAAACTCTAGCTAGATTCTAAAAGCAACAAATGTTTGGGAAAAAGTTGAAGCTAGGGGTATGCTAAAGACTTGGTAGAAGAGGCTAAAGAAGGCATATAATTCAACACGATCTAACAAGTAATTTTTTTTTTTGTAGAGATTGGTAGCCGATATATTGCCCACTTGTGTTAGGTTGCATAAGTTTAAGAGAATCTCATGAAGATGTGCGCATTATAAGTCATTTGAGGAGAATGTGAAGCACCTAATTTGGGATTGTTACATAGTTCAAGGCTTGTGGAGGAATGTATGCAAAGGAAGGGAGAATGTCATTTCATGTCATATGGTTTGTTCTAAGAAAATGATGCTTGGGGATAGAGATAATTTGAATGAAAAGTCTAGAGTCCTTAGAGTTGTTATTGTTCACACAAGTCAGTCTTTCAAGAATAAAGAGATCTTTAGCATAACCAAGAATACTTGCAATACTCGAGTGTTGGTGAGAGCCCATCATATTCTCAAGAGGATGGGAAATAAGAATCTTGCTATTCTAGTAATTTAGAAAACCATTGAAGAACCCATTTTGATGTTTCCCTACATGGGTGATGTAAATGTTATCCTTTAATATAATATCCCAAACTCACATTAGAAATTGTATTCCACATCAAGGAGGTGAATGAATTGTATGGTTCTCAAATAAAGGTTTTACCTCAACTTCCTTACTCATATGCCACTTTACTTTGCTTCAATGTTATGAGTTGTAGACAATATGGTGATTTGATGTGTCCTTTGAAATATTGATAGCACCTGTCCTTTGTTTTTCCCTTTCTCTAATCCACATTCATTGTATTACATGATTATAACATTTCTCAACTTTAGAATTTCAAGAGCTTATTGGCAATGCATTGAGGTATTGCTTCTTGAGGCACTTATAGTGGATCTTTATAGGGGGATTATGTTGAACTTCAATGAGTTGATATGGCATTTTTATGTAGGCTTTCTCCTCTACTAAGGACTTCCTACCTCCTTTCCTACAAACTCTCAACCCTCTTTTGTGCACCATAGTATGCATGTAGACTTGATGATACTAATTTTGATTTCCCGAAATACATTGCATTTTCTAACTAGGTATCTAATCCACTTCTTTAGCAATGCATCTAGATCCAAAGTATTGGATCATCTTAGAAATTGTTAAAAGAACTATGTTGAAATGGTTCCGTGAAGCCTATTTGTTGATAAACTATGAAGTTAAGCTAATGCATAATGTAAGTTTGGTAAATATTTTGATCTACAAAATATCACATTATCTTCATGCTAACAAAACTATCTATTTAAGAGCTTGGGACTCAAGTGAAACTCAACCACTTAATTCAACAAAGGTCACGCACGCACGCACACGCACACGCACACGCACACGCACACGCACACGCACACGCACACGCACACGCACACGCACACGCACACGCACACGCACACACACACACACACACACACACACACACACACACACACACACACACACACACACACACACACACACACACACACACATGTGAGCCCCCATTATGAGAAGCAACACTAAATGAAGACCGTAAATGTTTTATTACCAAAATTTGACATTTGCTATTGATGAGCATTATGAGCAATTTGTAAGTGCCAAGTAGTTTGTTTGACTAGTGCTTCGACTACCACTTCCTGTGTGTGATGTCTCAGCATGAGGAGAGCATGTGTATAGCTAGCCATGCATGAGCATTTTTATTGATTTGTTAGCCCCTCCTAGCCATGGGTGGGCATTTTATCAATTTGATTGCCAATTGTCATTATGGACAACATGGGAAGTAGCTAACTCGAGTAAATGAAACCCGAGATTATATTAGTGTAATAAACCTAAAGGCTTTGATGATATCCTCTCGATTAAGAGATATTTGGGTCCTATGTCAAGAGTTGGTGAGCATAAAAGGAATTCAATTTCCTTTTTTGGAAAATGTAACCCTTAGAAGAATCATTGTTGGCATGTATGCTTAGTATGAAATGACCATGGAACCATTTATCTTCTAAGATCAAAGCTTTAAGTGTTGATCCATTGCTATTTAGAGAGAACCAATAAAATATGGTTGTGCATAGCATTACAATTCTCCAAAATTATTCTTATTTTAATAGATTCCTTGATCAATCAACAAGAAGTCAAAATAAAGTAGAATAAAATGCTTCCATAGACCCTCTCTAAAACAGCTATGTGCTAAGAAAATTATACTCAATCATCTTTGTCAAAGAGAGCTTAAGCAATGGGTTGTAAATAGTATTAGAAACTTTAACATGTAGAGAACTTAAATAGATATCCCAAACTTACTATTTTTCTAGGTGCAAAAGAAAATATTGTATTATATAAAGGAATTCAATATCCCAAGCTTACTTAACTCACTTGAGAAAAATCTATCAAAAACTCCCAAGCTTAGTTCTACAAGTTTTGTTATGGTATTATAAGTTATTATTGCATGTCAAGGAAGTGAAAGAATTGTATCATATAGAGGTTTCACCTCAACTTCCTTACACACATGCCATTGTACTTTGATTCATTGTTGCAAGCTATGAGCTGTAGACAACAAGGTGATCTAATGTGTCCTTTAATTTTTGGCAACACCCTCTTGTCCTTTGTTTCCTTTTTTTAAATGCACATTAGTTGTATCCCATGATCATAGCATTTGTCACATTTAGGCTCTCAATATCTTATTATCCATGCATTGAGGTATTGCTTCTTGTTGCACATAATGCAAATCTTTATATGAAGTGTTTTTTCCTCTGTTAGTATTATTGACTTCCTATCTCCTTCCTATAAAGTCTCAACCCTCTTTTGCACACCATAGTACCACCAAATAACTATGCATACAAACCTAATGTAGTAATTTCAATTGGTTGAAATAGATTACATTTTCTAACTAGATATCATATCCACTTCTTTGACAATGCATCTAGATGTGCTTTATATGGATGGTTTTGGAAATGATTAAAAGAACTATGTTGAAATGATTTCATGAAGCCTAATTGTTAATAGACTATGAAGCTAGGTTGACACATTATATAAGTTTTGGTAACATTTTGACTGTCAAAACATCACGTTGTCTTCATGTTAATTAAATTTGGTGATTAATAGCTAAGGAATCAAGTGAAACTCAATGACTCCATTCAACAAAGATATGAGAGAGAGAGAGAGAGAGAGAGAGAGAGAGAGAGAGAGAGAGAGAGAGAGAGATATATATATATATATATATATATATATATATATATATATATATATATATATATATATTATATGTGAGGCTCTCATTATGTGGAACAACAATAAATGAACCTTAAATGTTTTATTACCAACTTATGACACTTGTTGTTGATGCTCAATATCGATAACTTGCAATTGGAAAGTGGTTAGTTTGATCGGTGATTTGACTAGAGATACACTACTTGGCATATATCATGTCTTAGCTTGAGGAGAGCGCGTATAGACCTAACCATGGGTGGGAATTCTATGATTTGTTGGCCCACTCCTAGCCATGGGTGAGCATTTTATTGATTTGTTGGTCCACTCCTTACTTCATACAAATAGATTGCCAATTGTCATTATGGACAACATGGGAAGTAGCTTACTTGAGTAAATGCAATGTGGGATTACTAAAATAATAAACATGGAGTATTTGATGATACCCTTTTGACTAAGGGGTTCTTGGGTGCTATGCCATGAGTTTGGTGAGCATAAAAGGAGTTCAATTGCCTTTGTTTGAAAATGTAACACTTAGAATCATCATGGACACATATGATTAGCATGAAATGACCATGGAACTACATAACTTCTAAGATCAAGATTATAAGTGTTAATCCATTGTTGTCTAGAGAAAATCAATAAAATATGGTTGTACACAGCATTACCATGACCACTATAATAATCTTTTTATTTTTTTAAAATTTTTCAAAAAGGTTGTCCAAATTTCTCTATTCCTCTTTGACTGTTCCTTGACATGTCGCTACTTAGCTTATATCCCTTCTCTCCTTCATTTGAAGATTGTTGCAACCTTACCTCTCCACCTCCATTTAACCTCACATATTGATCCCAGTCAACATCTGCTCCAAAGCTCCTTCCACCTCACTACTACTACTACCATACTCTTTGCCTCTCGATTCATATCTCAATATTAACACTCTACTTCTACTTCATGATGAGGTGGCCTTCCCCTATAGACCACATGGTCATATGCATCATGGCTCCATTAACAAATCATTCACAATGATTGTGGCCATTATTGGTTGCTAATGTTAATGTTTCTAAGGCTTCAAAGGTATCAACACACTATGGTCCTTGCCTTAGTATGCCTCATAGCTCCCTCAACTTTACATTCTCTCCGATGACTTTGGCTATTATTGGCCACTATGCTTTTTTCCATAAATTTTTTCTAACTTCAATGAAAAATACCCCCCCATCCACACTAGTTTGATTCATAAAATTATGGTTTACTAATATCATGCTTATCTTTTCTCTATGTTTCAGAACTCTTCTTCTAGATTTATAAACTATCATCACCCTTCAAGCCTTTATCAATTCAATGTCCTGCTATAAATAACATTACACAAACTCATAATTAATTGGCCTCAATACTTAGGGCTCCATTTTTTACCTACTTTTTAGGCCTTTTCCAACATAATAGCCTTGTAATCTCTTGAAAATGATGGCCTCAAGCAAGATTTCTTTCTCCTCCCATAAATGTTGAAGCTCTTCAAGTCACTTTATCTCCCAAGATGCTACTCCTACCATACACAGTTTGTCCACTTCTAATTTGTTGTAGTCTACTTGCCCATATTCAAGAGTTTTCACACCATGGATGCCAAGAATGTATAATGTGATATGAGTTGACATGGATAAGAACTAGATGGGTCTTTTACACCAGTAAAATGCACTAGAAGCCATGGTTCTCACCTATTTCTTTTGTATAGATTCAAGTACTAGACTCCACCTCTCTTCATATTGTGATGGACTACTTGGTTCTACAAGTAGTGTCAACTATATAAATCAATATTAATTAGATAAAATTCTTTGCGAATACTCTCCTTTTGTATCGAGATCGTGGTTTTTATATATTGTTATTTTGTCACTGCCAACTTTATTTTAAAACTTCCCTCCTTACTTTCGGGGTATGTGAGATGGTACTTTGATTCTATTGATCATTTCACATACCTCGACATTAAGGAGGGAAATTTTTAAATAAATTTGAGAGTGAAAAAATAAGTTTGTGTTCTTTGCTAGCCTTTTAAAATTTCTCCATTTATGTTCTTAGTATACACACTCATTTTAATGATTGTTTTGATTGATCTCAATGAGGCCCATATCTTTGTAAGTTTCGATTTACACTATTACATATAATGACATTGAATGGGGAGGAGGGAGTAAAGGTATTCAAAAGGAAGAAACAATAAAAGACAACTCATTTAATTTTGTGTTTCATTGCATGCTTTTTGAATTTTCTTTATCAAGCTATGTGTGGGACTTGGGTGGAACTCCTATTATTTCACGGGTTTCAACACTTTTAGACTTGGGTACCTCTAACAAGTCAACTCATGTTCCATTCTTGTAGAAATATACTCTCCTCTTTCTCTCCCAAGAAGGAAAGAAAGCAAACAATTGGAACTTGTAGTAGACTCATCCTCTTCAACAAGTATTTTGGTTTTTTGATGATTAGGCAAGTTGGAGGAATCATTTTAGTATTTTGCTTTTGATTTTTGTTGCATTTAGAGTAGGTTAGGACCAAGAAATCAAAGGAAAAAGCTTTAGGATTTTTGCTATTAAATAGGCCTAAACAAGACACAAATAGGGAGAAAAACGGGAAAAAATAGTGCTTGGAGATGTTAGAATTACACGGGGAGTGATCGAGTAGATTAAGGCTGAGTCTAGCAAGGGTTTAAGACCTTGGGAGGCAAGGGAGACCTCATTTTTAGGTTCTGCAGCAGGAGAGAGAGAGCTTGAGAGCTTGTGCAAGACTTGGTGCTTTTGGCAAACTGATCGAAGGACACATGAGTTTTTTGCTTGGCCTAGGTGTGTAGAAATGTTTATGTGCATCTAACCTTGGATCCTAATGAATCTTGCTAGCATGCGTGGCTAAAAATTGTTGGCATGAATAGATTTTCTTCCCTGTTGTTTACGTGCCCGTGGAATGGGGCACGATCTATAGGTGTCCGATTCCTAGAATCGGACGCTCAAATACCCAATACATGTTCGATTTCAAGAATCGGACAGCCAACACTCACCAACACTCGAACCAACTAGACTAGTCCAATCGGACCCAACAAATTGGACTCAGACACTTGGACTCGGACCTGACCTTGTCCGATTTTGAAAATTGGACTCTGGACCACCCTGTCCGATTTTGGAAATCGGATACACTCAAATCGAACCAACCTAACCTGTCTGATCGAACACACCCTATCCAATTCCTAGAATCGGCCTCAGATAGAAGCCCTATAAGCAAATTTGACCCTAGAAATCGCAGTTGAATGGCTAGGCATAGCGTTAACACTCATACCAGCATATTCAACACACTTAGAGCCGTAGGCTAACTAGCAGACCCCATTTGACCCTAAGCAAGCTGAATGATGTAGCACAAACTCTAGAGACCAGAGGAAGTGGCCAGTAATAACTGAGCGTAAAGCCCTATTCGACCGAGTACGTAGATGAGAGTGTGAAAGCTGCAAGTATCACTTTGTATTCACACTCACATTGTTTTTCAACACTTCAAGTGCACCTAAGAAAAGCTGAAAGCCTAATTTCTCATGGTGCACGAAAGAGAGCACGTGCACACACACACACACACACACACACACAGAGTGAGTGCAAGTTGAGGACTATTTGTAAATAATAAGGAACTCACTCAAACCTAACAATCTGAACGAACCCACTAGTAGGAGAAGCCTCTAAAACATAGTTGGGTGATTGAGAATCCCAAGCATACGACCAAGCAAGGATTGACACCATTGGAGGAGTGGATCTACCCGACTCGATCAATCTCATTAACAACCTAGTGGAGCATGAGACCACAAATATGGCAGAGTTAGGCACTAACCATGGACGTGATGAAGAGCTTGACCTAGGCAGTTTCCCGATAGAAATCCAGCAGCTAGTCACCAATTATGATCTATAGACTCGAACAGACCATCACAATAGGATGTTCGAGGATATCATAGCAGATCTTGAAGAGAAGAGGAGACTAGCATGGGAAGCTTTGTAAGGCATAGCGGCCTACAATCGGGAACAACAAGCCAGAAGCTTGCAATGGAACATAGAAATGCGCGAGATTCAGTGAGTGCTAGCCCTAGCAAGAAAAAATAGGATAGGACTTGACATAGAAAGGGAAAGAGCATTGGAAGGTGATCTCAAGTTGAGTGAGCTTCTTATGAAGTGGCTACTAGACGACTCGTTAAGCAGAGAAGAGCACCGATGCAATTGCAATCTCATTGCTTGCAGGATTAGGGGTTAACCAGGGCTCTAAGAGCCAATCAAGAATCCCTATCATTGCTAAGAAACTAAACAAGTACCAGCCAAACGATGATCCATATAACTTCGTAGACAGTTCAAGCAAGTCTGCGAGGCCAACGGCCTCAATGATCTTACTTAGCACTTGCAAGCTTTTGGTCTATATGCTTAGGAGATAAGGGTAGGACCTGATACATGAGTTTGGATGTTGTTGAGCGGACTGACTTCGACAACCTCAAGAGTCTCTTCATTAAGAGTTTCTCTAAGCGGGTACTCCGATAACCTTGTGGTGCAACTGATCAATGTCAAGCAGAAAGACAAGGAGGACATTAGAGACTATGTCACCCTCGTGTGGAGTCTCTACAAGAGGATCCCAACTAGTGAGCGACCTACCAAAAGAGTGGTCTCCACAGTCTTCATCAATGGGATACAAAGTGAGGAACTCTATAAGGCCTTGGCAAGCAATTCAAGCTTGCAGCAAGATGCGTTAGCTAGGGTCTTTGATGAGGCAATTAGAGTGGACAACCAGCTCAAAGAGAGAAGCTTCAAGAGCTCGACCCGAGAGGAGAGTAATGCTAGAAACTTTGAGAGAGTTTCAACGTCAAGTGAAAGATCAGGCCCAAGTACTCAAGATAAAGGAAAGGGCACAGATACAAGTTGGGAGCTAGTAAAGGAGATAAAGAGGGAGCTAACCAAATTACAAGAAATGATGAGATGACCAACACGGCCTCACGTCCAATGCATGTATTGTGGTGGAAACCACCTGCCAAACGAGTGTCAGGATCCAAGGTCCCGACCTTGCGCCAACTGCAGTAGGTTTGGTCACGATGTCATGCATTGCAAACTACCGAGGAGACTCCCGTACTCGCATCCATATCAATAGCCTTACCTAGCGAATAGGCCACAAAAATTTTTCAGAAGGGGAGCCCCATTGGCTCTCCCAGCATCTAATGATGCCAAACCAACCATTCCTAGGATGGAGATAAACCCCACTTGCATAGCTAGACCACCTAGACCCTTTGTAACCCATCCACCGAATGACGCTCTAGTCCACTATGTGGAGGAGCCGAACGACGAAGAGCCGAACGACGAAGAGCCTTACGTGCACCCCTATGTATCATATGATGAAGAGGGTAATGCAACCCTTACGGATTACGGACCTATATTGGTGATGGCATTGGGTAGAGGTAGAGGTAGAGACTTTAGAGGGTAGACCCAAGAATCGATCTCGTGTTGGAACTACGATCACCCAGGACACATCTCCTCATGCTACCTCGAATGGGAGCAAACTAATAAGGAAAAGGCCAATCTTAGATGCCCAGAGTGTGGAATCACTCACCTATTTGTTGAATGCCCTAGATGAAAGCCACCCCTTAGTGCGGCAAATGAGCCATCTATACCATTGGGGCTATTTAGAGTTGAGACATTTAATAGAGAGGACACACCCATCTCATTGCATGTCATGACCCGCGTGTAGACAAAGCAAGCCAACATATCACTACTTGGACCCAACAACTTAGATGCAGCCTCAATTGGAAAGAAAAGTCATGGGCAAAGGAGAAAGAAAGCTAATGCAAAGCAAGCCAACATATCATTACTTGGACCAAAAAACTTAGATGCAGCCTCAGTTGGAAAGAAAAGTCATGGGCAAAGGAGAAAGAAAGC
This sequence comes from Lygodium microphyllum, assembly GCF_053477565.2. Lineage (NCBI taxonomy): Eukaryota > Viridiplantae > Streptophyta > Polypodiopsida > Schizaeales > Lygodiaceae > Lygodium > Lygodium microphyllum. The sequence goes on from NC_141139.1 coordinate 77,542,531, forward strand.
TAATGCAAGGGTCACACTAAAAACCAAGGGTGCCATGATGCTACCCCTTGGAAAAAAGGTGATAGACACAGAAGCAGAAACGTCAACTCCAAAGACGGCCGAGAAGGGGAGTGCAAAGGTCAAGGAGTACCCCAACCCGAAGCGCCAACTCAAGGCCATCAAAAAGGTCAGGGAGTGGGTAAAAGAAGCCCAGGAGCACCTAAAGGATGCTCTTCCCATATTAGAAGATGAGATCGATGATCTCTCAAGCATAAGCACACCTGCCTCACCTCCATGACCAAAGTCGAATGACATGGCTATGCCACAAACATTGTCACTTAAATAGAGCCTACACACTACAAGCTAGCAACCAATCAAGGCCATTGGCTAAGAAACATAGTGTTAGGAGAGAGGTAAGTAGACCTCCTCACCACGCTTGTGACCTTCCCGGTGACTCTAAGCGTAGGAGATCTGCTTAGGCAACATTCGATGGTATGGCAAGAACTGAAGCAATGGGTTGAAGGACCAATGGAGCAAGGGGCAACTCATCTACATGATCATGACGTGGTAACTCAGATACCCAGCCTAACGCTGCAGTCAATGCCAAAGTCCTTACACATTTTTTGGGAAGGCACCAAAATGCATGCAATCTTACCATTCCTAGCTCTAGGAGACACCACAAGAAAGGAAATTGTAGATATAAGAGCAAGAGTTAGTGTGCTAAGCCACCTAGTACTCCAAGACTAGGGTAACCCACCTATTGAGAATGCTAGGCTCAATGTCATCCTATCCAATGGTATGAAAGTGCATCCATTTGGAGTGTTAAAGTTCTAGCCCTTGAAGATCGTAGGAATCCAATTCTCTATTGAATTTATAGTCATGAAGGGAGTGGACTATGACATCCTGTTAGGCCGGGCCCTGGTGGATGCACAGTGCATGAGTCATAGAAGACTGGGGTAATGGTCTGATCTTCTTAGGAAATCAAATGGAGGCAGTAAGAGTAGAGATGGACACATGGAAGACCACACCAGTCGACCTAGATGCTATCTGCACCATGCTAAAAGGTGATGCGCAGATTAAGAAATCTTATGGGCCATTGACCAAATATATCCCATGTTCCCAGGATGAGTGAGATTGGATGCATGTGCTTGCCACGATAGATATGCCATTCTCGGATAGAGAGAGGTATGAGCAAGCTATTAGGACAACTGATAAACCCAAAAATGCATTGTCAATACCAATCTGCATGATAGCAAGGAGCTCTCATGGACAATCCAACCCTGTCAAGGTACAAGTGGCCACCATCACGAAAATTGAAGATGAAGATGAGAAAGTGGTGGTCCTGGCCTACCTACGCTTGTTAGTGACTATCCACAAGACACATGTCCTTGACACACTCATTGACGAGGGAGCTGACTATAACATCCTTATGCACGATCATTGGATCCTCATTAGTCAACCAAAACTGCAATCCACCAACACCAAACTCAATCCATTTGGAGGACGGTCCTACTCATTGCTCGGAAAGTGTAGAATAATGGTCTCCTATCAAGAGTGAAAGCCTACATGTGACTTGAGAACCCCTAGGTACAGTGGACTGTGACATATGGAGCTAACTTTTTTTTTTGCCACACATTGATCTAGTCATTGCACATATATCTTTGCCAGTGTTTGAGGTAAAAAACAAGGGTGGGGGGCGGCATCCCGGTTGTAAAACCTCCCATTAAGGAGCCGCGGCTTGTTGCCCCCTTTCAAAACTTGGCCCTGCGTCTTTTGTCGGCTTTTGCCTCTCTTCTCCCCTATTCTTTGGTGGCTTGGCCTCTATGGGCTTTGCAATTTGTGTTTGGATGTGTAGCCCATGCCGTAGGACCCTGCGGGTGATCACCAACTTTTTCCTTAAGGACTCCACAGCCTCCTCTTCCTTAGATTACGTGGCATCCAAGAGAGTGCAGAGGAAGGCATGTTGTTGGGCTTCCAAGGTCACCTATGCAGCCTTTGCCCTGCTCTCTACTAGCACCTTGTCGCCTTCTGTAAGGGCTAGTCGGTGCGCTAAGGTGGTCACTTTTTCTTTGCTCCTGTTCACCTAGTCATCTGCTTTTTTCTTCATTTCTTCCAAGCTTTCATTGTGCCTGTAGGCTAATGCCCTTAGCCTCTTCTCCTATATTTTGATTTCTCTTTCCAAGCGTTGTTGTTCTTCAAGCTCTGAGGCTAGCCTTTGTTCAAGATTTGCTTTATGATTTTGGTGCCATCGGCTTCTCTCTTCTTCTACTGCTATTAACTGCTCTGCGTGGCATCTTAGTCTATGTGTTTCCATCGTGAGTTTTGCTTGCCATCTCTCGTCTTCTCCTCCTTTGGCCTCGAGCTTCACTTTTAGCTCCTTGATAGATGACCACTTGATGGGTTCTCTCTAACTGGTCTTCTTCCATTGTCTCCCTTTTGACCTCAAGCCTAGATATGGCTATCTTCTTATATTCTTTTGCCCATTCTAGCTGTGATAAGAGTTCCTGCACATAGGCATTGTAGGTTGTGGACAATGGTAGTGCAGAGGGACTAATGGCTGTAGATGCCTCTATCTTCGGCCATTTGAGGTCCCGTGTGGATTCCGTGTCTGTGTAGTTGCCTATCTTCTTGTGCCCGCGTCATAGGGGTTCCTGCATTTGTGCCTTGAGTCGCCTCTTTGTTGACCAGGGAATTGCACCCAATCCACAAGATTACTAGCATCTATCGTGGTGGAGAAGTCTTGGTTGGGTGCAGTGACTAGGGTGGTAGGTAGTAGGACAGGTGGGATAGGGTGGATCAAACCCTTGCCCTTTCCCTCGGTCATTGGGGGTGGCAGTTTTGGGTGTCTTGGAGTTGGTGCTTGGACCTTCGTGTCAGGGTGGGCTCATGGCTGCCAACTCTTCTTGTCTTTAAGGTTGCTCCATTAAGAGACGGATAGCGAGAGCTATGTCATCTTCCTCCTTCTTTTCCTAAGCTCCGCCTCTTCCTCCTCAACTCTTCTCTTTCTCTCTTTCTTAGCACTTTTGGATTCCTCCTTTATTCTCTTTGCCTTGTCCCTTTCTTCTTTCCTTCATCATTCTTTCGTGCTTTTGGACTCACTTTGTGTTCCTTGTAGGTCTATCTTCTCCTTCTTCCCCCTCTCTCCTTAGGCCTTCTTTTGCAAAGTCTGTTTCTTTGACTTGTTGGCCCTTCCTTAGCCAGATTGTGCTTCTTGCTCTCCTTTGTCCTCACTCATGGTCCTTTCGCTGGACTGCTCCTGTTCTTGGTGTAGAGGGGACCTGTCGGCATCGACTGCCTCATAATCTTGTGCTTTCCCTCATGCCTCTCTTATGATGGCTGTCAAGATTCCTTCAAAACCAATGGTGGAGGCCTTTGAGGATGACGATTTCCTGGCTTTGGAGGCCAGGGAATCTCCCCTCACAGGTCTTTTGTTGGTGGCTAATGCTTTTGCCAACATCTCTATCATCTTTCTCATGAAGCCATTGAGGTTTGCCTCGTCGAAAGACCGAGCAAAAATGCTCTCCATCATTGGTACGTTGATTCTATTCATCAAAGAATTATACCATTGACTGGAGAACAGAGCATGCACCATTTTGGCCTGGATTTGAACCTCGAGGTCAGGGATGTCAACTAAGCTGATGTTGTCATTAGTGTGGACTATGACTTTGTCCATCCCTAGCATATTGTACACATCTTGTTTTGGTTGTTTTTTCACTTTGTTTAGTAGGCCCAGTGCTTTCTGTACCAACTCAAGGCTTAGCTCGATTTCTACTTGACTGGCTTCCTTTTCTTGATGCATTGTGAGAGTGCCCTGGTTTTTGTTAAAGATGCAGAGGAACTCAACTCACTTCTCATAGTCAATGGCTTGGCCCACATTTTCCACATACTTCTGTGGCCTTACACTGCTTCACCAGTTGCTAGATGGCTAGTTCTTCTACGACTATGTCTTCTAGATTCAGGATATACTTGAATTTGAATTGATTATAAGCCCTCATCTCCAACAACAGGCCATAATTTTCTTGCTCCTCCTTCGAGAATGGAAGTTTGCTGCTTTTGTCTTGACCTGCCATTGTAGGTACCTGTCATAATACCATAGTTCACCATTAGTGTCCTTAGGATAATTTATTGTTGAAAGGTAAGTAGGAATTGATTGTGCTTTCATGGAAAGAATAAAATTCTTAATATAAAAAGAGAATTTTCTTTCAAGGAGTTCACCCTATCCAACAAACTTATGGCACTTCCCTCAATCACAAGTTAATTTTCATCCACTCTTTTCCATTTTTAGACATTAATTGAGGCTTTTTCCTTGCATGTCTCCTTCAACTTACCTATTTGATTCACCTTACCTCCTCCTCTTTGAAATTGAAAGAAATCCTTTTTAGGATTAAGGTTTGAGAGGTTAAGGGCTTTCAGCATGTGCTTATGGCGTTTCACTTTCGCATGAGCTAATCATAGAAGTTTAGATTATATTTGAGATTAGCGTAGCAGTCCATGTTGAAAGGACAGATGCCTACTTGAGTGACATAGGTGAGAACATCCATGAGGAAGTCACCGGAGTCGATCTCGCTAGCAATGTGTAACTCTTCCTCAGTCAGAATTCGATCTAAGTATGGGTGGGTCATGATGTGCTATTCCAACGTTGGTTACGAATGGTGATCAACACCCTCTAGGAAGTTGGAGCTACATAAGTGGGATCATACTCAAAGGTCTTAATGGAATGTCGTTGCTCAACATTGGTCATGATTTGGTAGCCTTCTTATTCCCACTGGAGTCTGAGAGCATACCACTTGCGTAAGAAGGATGAGTCACTATCAACTAGCTTGCAAAGTTCATCCAAATTTTGGCTTGTGGCAATAACTCTGCTCTTGCTATAGGAGGTGATCATCTGTTGTTTGAAGGCTTGGTCTCGAGATATCTCAGCATTGGAAATAAATTCTTCTGCAAATCGTGGGGGTTTTTACCATCACGAATTTGTATTCCTCCCAAGTGCATGTCATGGAATGGACCTTCAACTCCAAGGATGGATCAAGCAAACATAGGTCCAAGCACTCATAGCTCTTAGTAAGTAGGGTGAACATGGCATCCAAGTGCCTAATGTAGGTAATTAGGTCGTCTCCTATGTTTTTAGCTAGGTCTTTAGCCAACACGAGGATTTATCGTCGTTTGTAGGATGGGTTAAGACTGGCGGTAGGGTTTGACTGAACTAGATAATTTGGTAGCTAATGGTTACATCTTTGGTTGCTCCTAAGAGTGTGGTTGGGCTTCTTATGTGATGGGCACGGCAGCTTTTACATTTGAGGCTTTGTGGGTTTTGCAGTTTGAGTCTTTTGTGGCATTGGTGCCTTGTCTATCACGTGGCTTTGTGTGGTTAAGTTTGGAAGTGGCATTGGAGTAGGATCCTTGGCCATTCTAGCTTTAGGTAGGTACCCAAATCCAGGTGTTACCCTCATAGTAGTGTCGTGCTTGCTATAAGGTCTTGGGAACCCATCGCGGCTTGACCGTTTTGCGATGCTTGTAGTTTCTTCTAGGTCTCCTAAAGGTTTTGAGGGAAGGTTCCTAGCCTTGCAAGTCCGTGGTTGGGTGCTTCTAGGTGACGATCGTGGGCGTTTTGGCACCCATTTGAGTTGGCATTCAAGGGTTTTAGCTTTGTGGTTATCTTTTTGCTTTGATATTGAGGTTTGGCACGGGTGGTGATGAATCACAACCCCCCCTTGGGCTCGATGGTGGGTCTCTCTACCGGTGGCTTTGTGGACTGTGATGGAGTTGTGTAGTCCTTGTTGAAAGTTGTAACTATCCGAACATCACCAATGGCAAGGTGAATGCGTTGCGAGTAATAGTCAACGTTGTAGTGTATTTGTTTCTTGAATGAACATCCCAACAATGATTCCTTACTAGCAGTCTTAGTGTTCGGCATCACATCCTTCTTTTCTTTTCAGGTACAAACCAATGCTGTAACCCACCAACTTCGGAGGCCCCATTATCCATGCAATACACTCTCGGCCCCCACTACTTCAACTGGTTGATTGATTTCTTCCAAAGACCCACCCCCCTGCAACCCCATCATCATCAACTTACACTCCCATTGTTGCATATGTCACCATGCAGCCAACACGAAACAAACAAAGACCAAGGAAGCCTCAATCAAAAAGTGAATGAAGAAGCTCATTAGGAACATAGCAAGAGATGGCAACCTCCGAAACAACGTGGGGGAGCTTCGACTACTTTGGCGAGGCTCCCTCAAGGATGAGGGAAGTCTTGTCAAGGATGAATGATGCTCTCTCAACGACAGAAGAAAGCACGAATATTCTGGCAATACTCTCTCAAGGATGAGAGAGAATCTCTGAAGGCTCTCGCAACAAGGAAAGTGCAAGGCGCAATGTAATTCATTTTATGAGAAATGCTAGCTTTCCTCCTATGCAAGTGGAAAATTTTGCACATGCATAGGTGAAGGGGTAAGGCAACTTGAATGGAATAAGAAGAAGCCATGCCATAGCACCCTTAGAGGGTGAGAGGGAGCTCCCTCCAGCACCATTTTAAATTTCAAGGATAGATCCGCCCTGCTGCCAACCTCCCAAAGCGATCTGTCCAACACCATCTACAATTTCAAAGGACCGACCGTCAGAGTCAAGGTGGGATCAGTCCCAACACCATATTCAATTTCAAGGGCTAATCCATCCAAAACATCCCTTGTAAGGGCTTGTATACAAACTCGGAAAAGCCATCTGGCTACACCCATCCCACCTTTCGACGACTACCCATCAGTGCCATGGGACTAACACTAGGTTGGAAGGGGGTAATGTTAACCGTAGCACAAGAAAAAGCGAAGAAAGTAAAAGAGTGCAAGTCGAGATGACCTAAAAGAGGTGGCCCAGAAGGAAATTGGACACAACAGAAGAAGTAGGAAGAGAAATGGCCGAAAGTGCAAGGGCATCCTCAAAAGCTAAGACAAAGGCAAAAGTGCGATGTGCCCCTAAAACTTTTTGTAAAAGATGCCAGGCTCCCTTCTATGCAAACTGTAAAGGTAGATGGGCGATAAGAAGGAAGCTAGGAAGATAGGAGGACAATGGGAAAAAGGTCCGACCATGTAAAAAAGGGGATAAGGGGATGACCACCCAAAAGGGATTTAGGGTTTTGTATATAAAGTTGAAAAGTGAATGAGGAGCTCATTCTTTGGCGTGTGGGAAAGTGGACTTATCTTCTTCTCTCCTTCTTGCTTGCTTGTGTGTGCTTGAGAGAGGGAGTGTGAGAGTGTGAGGGAGTGAGTGTGTGAGGGTGAGGGATCAAGGAGAAGAAGCTCTCCATCATCTCCTCTCTTCTTCTCTTCTCTTCTCTTCTCTTGTCTTGTGTGTGGCTATGGAGGATGGAGCTTGAAGGTGGAGGCTTGAGGTTGCTTGAGCTTCCATCAAGAATCGTGGAGCTACCGGTGTGCTTGAGGGAGGAGGCTACTCATTTGGGCATCAAGGTAAGCTCACTACACCATGATAGGATCGAAGGTGTGTCTGCTAGGTGAGAGATAGCCATAGGTGTTTGCTTGAAACGCTTGAACAATAAGCAGTCCGTGGGTCTTGGCGGTTGAGCGTGAGCTTGCCTCTAGAATAATTACTACAAACAGCCTTAAAACCACTACTAGATCAAGTGAAAACAAAGGGTATTGACCAAGTAATGAAGTGTCCATAAACTCAATGCAATGAAATATCAAGGGAAGGTGACTACTTACATAAATAGTATAGTAAACTACAATTACATCATGTTGAAGATAAAGTACATAAGAAAGAAATCAATGCAAAAGAGGGGTAATCACTGATATAAGACAAACTACAACTACCAGGAAATAGCTCCAACTAGCAATGAGTGAAGATGTGATTGACACCAAGAATTGTCAAAGAATCAGTGTGTTAGACTGAGATACATCCTGTAGGCATAACCATCATGCATAGAGTAGGTCTTATAGGTACCCGAAGAGACCAACTAAAGGAACAATAGACTAAGCAATGTAACAGAAGCTTAGTACTACATAACCAACCAAGGTGCATACATCATTGAGAACATCATGATAGAAATAGGTTCTAGCCCAAAAGTAATGTCAAATCAACCCACTAAGCATCAACTGCATACATAAAGCATGATAAGAGCATGTACATGTCACCAAGTCCCACGGTTGAACTGTAAGACCCTTAAGGTCTATTGCGTAATCAAATGCTCAATGTAACACCCAAGTCTTAAGTGGCAGCTCCCATTGGAACAAAAGTCGAATGTCAGACAGCAAACAAGCTCAAAGCATCATGTGGAAGGCATCATACATCCAAGATCCAAGTAGCATATATTGGGGAGCATAAAGCCCATTAGGTACTCTTCAATCCCCTAATAGTAATGGAAGCATAAAAAATCAAGGTGCTAAAAAAGCATCCAATGTAGCTCAAAAAGGAGCCTCAAAGATTAGCATAGATATTTCCAATCCCATACATGAGTGCCAAGTATGTATTTTAGCATTTGTTTTGGCCTAAGAAGCATATAAGTCTTCAATGTGTAAAGCTTTCAAGTAAAATACTTTCTATCCATTCTATGTTTGGCAAAGAACCTTGCTTCAAATACTGAGCAAAGAAAGCTCAAATATATTCAAAAAGCATCTCAAAATATGTACAAACATCCCAACATCAATGCATAGGTGTATGACCATCAGTGAATCTCAAACAATGAAGTAATGGCTACTCCTATTGTATGACAGCATGTTGCCTTGTTGAAACAATGAATGGCTGAAGCCTTCAAGCTTAAACCAATACTCCAAACTGAGTATCAATTCCAAGAGAAAGGCAAGCAATGTTTACTTAATGCCAAGTGTCACAAGAGCCACGATAGAGTTGCCAATACCTGGAGGAGAAGTAGGGAATACCAGTCCAGGAATAGGCACAAATCATGCTTATGTTCATGTTGGTCATGTTAGTGGTAATTATTGCCACTAAGCACTTTTTGAGGCTTGGGCAATGTTCTTGAAGCTCTAGAATAAGCCTCAAGTGGAGGGAGGGGAAAGAAGTGGGAGCAATAATCATACCTTGGGAAGAAGAGGGTTGAACTGCCATGGAACCTTCAAGTTGAATCTTTTCTCATGCTTAAAAAATTGAAGGGAAAGGGCTCCTCAATGCTGATGTAATGGACTTGATACCACTTGAAGGGAGCAAGCCTTGAAGTGGAAGCACGAGCTATGGTGGAAGAAGCAAGAGCAAGAGAAAGAGAGAGACACACAGAATGTGGGAACTTCAACCGTCATAATGTGTGATTGGATTTTGCTTTATTCAAATGTCACTAAAAGAATAAAGAATGAAGTGACAGTGATGGGCACTTGCCACTTGTAGTGTACAAGTGTGTGGGTATGCAGATACTATCAGTGTAACTAATACACATGTAGCTAAGCACCAACACCTTTACCCCCAACACTCATGATTTTCACAACAAGATTGATGGAAGCAAGAAGAAGAATAAAGGAGTTTCTCAAGTTTATCTACACTTGAATGGGCATGTCCATTCACTTTTTACCTTTTATACATGGGCTTGGGATGTAAGATTCCCTTCATAAGTTAGCATCCTTACCACTTTTAAGCTCTAGAGCTAGACTAGTCTTCTCTGCTTCATGTATAGATCTCAAGTTAATTGGACCAATCCCCTCAAAGTGAATGAAACATTACCCTTGCAACCTCTTAAAATCATGTGTAATCATAAGAAATAATGCAAATACATCATAATCGTGTATTATGGATGATAGTGCCTAGAATAATATAATGCACTCCAAAAAAATATATCTTTCACTATTTTTGCCACTTAATAGTAACATGTCTCTACTTTTCTTTGAAATTGCATCCTTCTTTGTAAGCACAATTAACATTACCCCTCTTGGATGAGTCCCATAGCACTCACCATTGTACATAGCATGCTTCACCTTACATTGAACACATGGAATGCTTGGGATGTCAGATTGTTATCCTTAGAGTGGTAGTTCTCATTGATGAAGAATGCTACTTGGTACTTTTGGTAGTTGTTGGTGGTGGTGGGTGATGAAGTTACTAAAGATCTCGTAGTTGTTGGTAGTTGTACCCTTAATTGAGAGTCCCTTTTCATTGGATAAGACTTACATAGGTCATATTAGGTGGACAAGTCATTGTTTATGAGTAGGTGGTGGTATCAGGAGTTGTCATGATCTTCTATATATCTAATATAAAACCTATCATGCTCCCTCTCCATAGGGAAATACTAGTCTTCTTTTTCATGGACATGATATTATTTAATGGTTTGAGAGATGGATCAAACTCCAAGCAAGCCTAGAGTCTTATCCCACACTTGAGGACTCAAAATGTGCATAACTTATTGTGTAAATACTCATGCGAGTGCATGTGCATATTTAGGCAAGTACTTAATTATAAGAAAACTCCATTCATTTTTTGTGATGACATGATCTATGAGACAAGGTACTTAAAGTTGAAACAATTATTGCTATTGAGGAGAAAGTACTTGAAGAAAATTACATGGGATAGATTGGTCATTTGTGTAGGGCAAGGTCTCCCATTGCCACAAAATTGCGAGTCCAATTGTGATGATTAGTTCCTTTTCAATTTCCCTTCTCACCTTGGTTCTATTGCATAGTTTAATGGCACTAAGATAAACAATAACTAGAGACAAAGAGAGAGAACATGCAAGTGACTTAGGGAGACATGTCTAACCATAGGTGAGTAGGGCTTCCTAGGTATGTTCTATCCTTGATAGACCATGAGTGAGTGCAGAGGAATTGAGAAGAAGAGCTAGGGGGTTACATATGGAGTCAATTGATTGAGGCCACTAGGTGTTCCCAACTTGAGGACCCCAAGGTGTGATGAAATGATCGTATGTGTATTTATAATTATCTCTTTTTCTTTCCTGTTTTGAAAATAAATGTAGATACAAGTCCCATGTAATGAGGCTTCCAACTTTGTAGAAGTGGACAGGGAATGACAAAGATCAGGAGGTTGATCATTAGTATGGTTTGGCTTGTTAGATTGTCATACATTTGAGCACATGTGAATTGAATACTAAGCACCATCATTTGAAATGCAAGTCTCACTAAGAAGCCAGCAATGTTGGTGAATAACCTTGAGAACTATAGGTGATTAGAGTACTTAGAATGGTTTTCTCTTCCTCGAGAAAGTAGAAGTTCTTAAGGTAGAGAGCAAGGTACATATTTTGGGTAGAATTCAAGGACTTGAAATTGATTTTTTTGAAAAACTTCAGGGTAGGAGAGACTCTTTCCTTGGCTTGAGCACAGTGCTTGTCACTTGCTTTGTCTTGCATTCACTTGATAAAAGGTAAGACTACAAGTAATTGATTCTAATTCAAAAATAGAACATTTTTCACTATGAATTAAAGTTCCACCACATTACCCATACCCTGATTTATAGCTCATCCCTCCCTTTCACAAAAATATTGTAGTGCTTCCAAGTACTATAGGGGCTAGGTTCTTGGGGTGTACCTAGATGTTTTGTTTAGATAGTTATTTATACTATAATACAACAAATTGTTTATTTATATAGATGTGGATGGCTATAGTGTAGAGTTACTTAGCCATGGAACAAGCCAATTGTAAAAGTCAAAATTGTATTGAAATGCTATGTAAGTATCCGAGGAATTGTGGAACTTTTAGGCGAAGGGAATGGGAGCTACATAAGTTGGATAATTTATGGAGTCTCAGACTACCCATCTTTTTTCAACGAGAGCCATTAGTTAAGCTCCAAGTTTTATCATTGAAGCTCACACCAACAAACCATTCTTTGTGAAACTCTCATTGTCCTTGTGCTTTTAGCTTGAGTCCTTGCACTCCCTTCATGCTTTTTTCACATTGTCCTTGCACTTTCAGCTCGAGCCCTTGCACTTCTTTCATGCTTTCTTTGTAATTGTGAATGTGATAGCAAGGAATCAAGCAAATTGCTTTTGCATTGGTCTTATCTATGCATCGTATGAGAATAATAATTATTTATGGGTAGCTTACACAGATATGCTCTTGCTCATCCCATATTGATAGCCATTCTAGGAAATTTTGATACTCCTCAACCAATATCCCTAGGTCCACATGAATAATGATATAGTAAATAATTATATCTTATTATCAATCTCTTTGAGACACTTCATCGTTGATTGGTCACTCTTGTCATGTCATCTCTTTTGAAAATTTCATAGTAGGTTTTCCTTTTCATTTGAGCTTTAGGTTTGTTGTGGGCGTTGGGCAAGAAAAGCATTTCTTTACAAGAGTTGGATTGGTGGTGCTTTTGACATTAGTGCTTGTATCTCACTTCGCTAAGGCACCATGGGCTTGTGTTCTTGGGTGGAGCTCACAACTTTAGTTGGTAGCTAGGGGGTATGACTTTTTTGGTTTCCACTTTAGATTGGAAAGTAGTAGTAGGGTCAGTGGATTCGGCCACATGAGAAGTTGCAAGCAAATGTTAAAATGGATCCTAGGATTGGTCAGAAGTATTCTAAAGCTCAATTTTCTTGAGAGTATGCGGGAGAGTGTCCCTACCCTCCTCCTACTATGCATGTACTAATTCCTTATTTTTTGCTTAGTATCCATATTATGGTGTTGTTAGCAGCACGAGTTTGTTGTTATTGTGTGCTGCCTTCCTTCTTAACTAGCAAAGTTAGAGACTTAGTAGACATATAATGTTGAATCAAATTGTTGTGGGCTATTATTGCTTACTATCTTTTAACTCCTTTGGCATCTCCTTGATTGGTTCCACTGGATTGCATCGAGTAACACTACTAGCAATTGATACATTTGGATCTTCCACTTTCAAGGATGGCTCTTTTATAGATTTGGACATGATTAGAAGGTCAATAGTGGCTTCAGGTTGTTTAATTTTGATAGTCATAGATTTTGGGGCCTTCTTTTGATTAGATGAGAACCAATTCTTTAGATTCTAATCAGGATTGTCTAAGAACCACTATCATATGAGGATCTTTTCTCTACACATATGGCTTCTCAAGTGTATTGTTGGTTACTCTTGTGAGTTGGTAATGACTTGAGCCAATTGCACATTGGGTAGTGTAGGCTTTGGAGCCTTCTTTCAATAGATGAGAATTTGTTTTTCCTTAGCTAACTCAGCTAGTCTTAACTCCAATGTAACCATAGCTTTCATTTCTAGGGTTAGTCCTATTTTCCTGTGGCCACAAATAGGACTAGGATGCACAAGGGGTTGGGGAAACACTAACCCTAGAATCTATGTATAAAAGGATGAAAATTAATTGAACAAGCTATTACATTTTTGAATATGTTGCATGATAGGAATATAGGAAATGTATTATGTTCATGATTTGCGCTCGCGCGCGCACGCATGCACACACACACAAAGGCCAAAATATATATTTATATATATATTTAAAATTATTTATTACTTTAACATATAAAAAATATAAAAACATATTTAATACTACATATGTTAAATATATATATATATATATATATATAATTATTAAAAAATATTTGGCATTATGTATATAAAACATTTATATAATATATAAATATGTGTTATCTAAATACGTTTATACAGACACACACATGTGCAATATATTAACGTAATATAAATAATACATTAATGTTATATAAATATGAATATGAATATGCTTACTACATAAATATGTTTATGCATTATTAGTAATATATTGATAATATATTTTCATTTCAATGATGTCCTGCTTTATCCAAAGATTTTATACTTTTCAAGATAATCTGGGTGCTATTAGCGTTTATGCTTTTCAAGATAATTCGGGCTCTATTTCTTTGCAACACAATGGAAAGAGGCCACAAGTATTGTTCATTTCTTCATTTCCCCTACCCTTCCTTTTATTCTTCCTTTGGGTGGACTCTTAGTCTTGTGCACCTATGAGACAAATGCACCTATAGCATAAAAGTGCTTGGAATTCACAAGAGGCATAGAGAGAGGACATGCGGATGTCAAAAATACATTCGTGGGGAGGCCTAGAGGCCGACATGTGCCCTCACCCAACCTGCGATTAATAATAGTAAGAGAGGAATCATCAACAAAAGCTCGCCCACCAAGTACTTGCTTGTCCTCAACGAGGACTTTCAAACATCATTGTCTCAAATAAAGTCAATGCAATGGGTTCAATAACGCCATCATAAAGAGTAATGCAATCCACCCCATGTTTCCATGTATAAATCCTTAGCTTTTGATTCTCTTCCTGTGTTGAGGCATCCTCTTGGGCTAGTTTCTCCACCTCTCTTTCGTACCTGCAAACTCTTTCCTCCCTCAGCACCTCTAGTTCTTATATGTGGCTTTAGTGATTTTCTCCGTTTCAGCTTGCAGATATTCATAGAGTGCCACAATCTCTTCATTGTGCCATTGTAGGTGTTGTATGGCCTTGGTTTCTTCATTCAATTGCCCCTACCATTCTGCTTCTACCTCTTCCTTAGCTTGTAGCTACTCCTTCAGCTCATGAACTTCCCTTTGGGCCATGGCTATGTGGCGTGTTTTCTCCAACTAGGATGTGACCATGGACTATTTTTCGGCTTCGAGCTCTATTACCACGATTTTTTTCTCCCCCTTGGCTTTCTCTAATTGAGAGAGGAGCTCCTTGACATACTCATCATATTCTTTGGATGGGGTCTCTGTTGTGGGGACGGAGTTTGTGGAGCCTGCCACCTTTTGCCTCTTAGGGTCTTGCCTCAACTCGATGTCTACCGCAGCCGATCTTTTGGTTCCTACTAGGGGGGTTCCTTCTCCTATTCCTTGGCCCATTTCTTTATTCACAAAGCACTAGACCCAAGCCATTAAGTTCCTAGTGTCTACTTGGGTTGTAGAACTGGGAGTGGTGATGGCACTGGTGTTGGCGGGCATCAGGAGAGTGGGAATGGGGGTGATTGGGGCCTTGCTCTTGCCTTCTTGCACTACTGCAAGTGGCACAAACTCTGGCACATGGGCGCTTGAGCTCTTGGTCCTTCGTTTTTTATTGGGCTTTTAGGTTTCCGCTGGTCCTGCATGGGCTGTTGCTCAATGGACTTGCGTGTGGCGAGGACCATGTCTTCCTCCTCCTTTTTTCTCAACTCCTCTTCCTCCTCTTCTTGCTTTCTCCTTCTTTCCTCCTCGGCCTTTTTGGACTCCCTACGAGACTTCTACAAGTCCGTCTTATCTTGTTTTCTCCTCTCCTCTTCTTGCTTTCTTAGCGCAAATTTCTTCTTTATCTTCTTAGCCTTCCCCTGACTAGTCCGCTTTTCTTGTTCCATGTCTTCTTCTTTCTCACTTAGTGTCCTTTCATTGGACTGCACCTCCTGTTCCTGGTGAGGTGGCGACTTGCTTGGCATTTCATCTACTCCTCCTACTTCTTCCTGCCATTGTCCCAAGGCATCCTTGATGATCAAGGTGAGGACCCCACCGAATCCGATGGTTGCAACCTTTGAAGACGAAGCTTTCCTTTTAGCCTTGGTGGAAGGAGATTCTCCTCCTGCAGGCTATCCTCCCATTGCCAAAGCTTTTGCCAAGGCCTCAATGGTTTTCCTCACAAAACCATTGAGGTTCATCTCATGTAGTGATCTTGCTGCGATGCTCTCTAGCAGGGGGAGGTTGATGCAGCTCATGATGGTGTTGTACCTCTAACTAGAGAACAATGCATGCACCATCTTGGCTTGGAGTTGAACTTCGGGATTCGAGACATCCGTCAAGTTGATGCCATTGTTGGTGTGGACCTTTACCTTGTCCATTCCTAGCAAGGCATATGCATCTCTCTTTGGCTTCCTCTTTACTTTGTTTGCCAAACCCAATGTCTTTTCCACTAGCTCTGGAGTCAATTCAATCTAGACCTGATGAGTTTCCTCTCCCTCATGCATAGTTATGGTGATGCGCTTCCTATGGAAAGTCCTCAAGAACTCTGCACAATGGAAGTAGTCCACCCCCTAGCTTACTGCTTTCACTATTTCTGCAGATTGAATTGCTCGATGTTCTGTCTCATGGCTTGTTCTTCAATGGCCATGTCTTCTAGGTTGAAGATATGCCGGAACTTGAACTGGTTGAAGGCTCGTGTTTCCACTGAAAGTCCGTATTTTGCTTGTTCTTCTTCTGAAATAGTCAGTTTTCCAGCCTTTTCTTGGCCTGCCATGATGGGTGCCTATTATGAAGCCATATTCATCATTAGTACTTTTCAGAATAGTTACAAGCAACAAGAAACGACTACATACTTGCTGAACTGAAATGCTTGAGTGTAGAAGTAGCCTTTTTCCTCCCAGTAGTCTATTGATTTTAAATTTTATTGACATTTTCCTCAATCACAAGTTGTTGCACCCTACCCTTGCAATGTGTGCTTTTCATTTATTGTTTTCCTTATGTGTTTGGTTTGATTCACCTTACCCCCTCCCCCTTCTGAAATGAGAAGAATCCTTCCTAGGATTAAAGGGTTAGAGGATGAAGAGTCTTCAACACATAATCTTAGTGTTTTACTTTCGCATGAGCCAGGCATAGAAATTTGGATTATATTCTAAATTAGCGTAGCTATCCATATCGAAAGGGCGGATGCCTATATGTGTAATTTAAGTGACGACATCAAGCAAGAAGTCAGCGAAGTCCACTCGGCTAGCAACATGCAACTCCTCCTCAGTGAGGATGTGATCTAAATAAGGATGTCCCTTAATGTGTTCTTTGAGGGGTCGATTACGGCAGGTAGTCAACACCCTATATGAAGTTGGAGGTACATATGTTGGGTCATATTTTGATGCCTTGATTGCACATCTCTGCTCAGCATTGGTCATTATTTGGCATCCCTCTAGCTCCCATTGCAGCAGTGTATCATTTTAGCAAGAAGGAGGAGTCATTGTCAGCAAGTTGTTTCAACTTCTTGATTTCTTGGTTTGTGGCCATGATAGTGTTCTTGCTATATGACGTAATGAGACACTGTTTGATTGCTTGTTCCTTGGATATCTCAATTGCAATTAACTGCCTAGCTACTTTGGAAGCCTTAACGAATGCAAATTCCAACTCCTCCCAAGACCAAGGGAGTGTTCATACTTCCATTGCTATAGGTTCTTCCAAGAGACCTAAGTCTAGTCAATTGTATCTTTTAGCCAATGCCATGAAAGTAGAGTCCAAGCATCTTAGGCAATCAACCAAGTCGTCCCGAGTATTTTCAGCTAAGTCTACAGTCAAGGTTAGAATTGATCGCTCGCCGCTCATACGAGGGTCTAAGCCTGGTAGGTGGTTGAGGTTTGACAGCACTAGAGAGTTCAGTAGCTAATTATTGCAGCTTGGTTTGCTCCTTAGGCTGTAGCTTGGCTTCATGTTCGATGGGTTGGGTAGTAGTTGCGGTTGTTGTGCTATTAGATGCGTCTAAGATTTGAGGGGTATCATCGATGCGAGATTTGGCCGTTTTATTAGTATCAAGCTGCGATTTTGGGTGATAGATTGGTTTAGGCATTGCTGAGCTAGGTGTTAGCGGTTCTATGGACTTGGTGGCCCGCTTCTCTTGTGGTCTGAGTGTCTCCAACTCACAGTTTCGTGTGGCCAAGATCAAGGGTTGCATTTGAGTAGCAATTTTGGTTGTTTTGGCTTTAGGTAGCCAAATCCAAGGATTACCCTCACAATAGCCTTGCATTTGCAACAAGATTTTGGGGACCCATCGCGGTGCTAAGGGCCCACACTCCTAACCTAGGAAGCCAAGATGAAACTATAAACAATTATCCCCTTCCTTAGGCTTAATAGTGGGGTTCTCTATCAGCGAAGGCAACTTGTAATTGACAGTACAACAAGCTTGCTTCTTGAAGGTTCGTCCTAATAGTGATTCTGTGCCTACATTCTTAGTGTTGGGCAACACATACAAGATTATCGGCATGCTTTTAGACTCGATAAAAACTGCAATCTTGCACTTTTCCAAAAGTGTGTAGGGTTGGCCTCCATAAGGGATAAGCTTAGCATTAGTAGCTTGCAACTGCGGTTTGCCAATTTGGGTCCAATGGTCATGGGTTTAGATATTAAAATCAACTCCCTCATCGATGAATGCATTGATGATGCATGGGTCCTTAGCGGTGACCATCGTGCTTAGGTAAGCTGGTGCTATTGCTTCCTCATCCTCACCGTCCATCTCAATGATATTGGTTACTCATACATGGACAGGGGGTGCTAGCATTGGGGGCTCATGTAATGGGTGTGTGGGAGGGAAGTACTTCTTTATGCGGCTGCCATTGGAGAAGCCTATGCCCTCACCTTCTAGGGTTTTGAGTTCTACGTTGCTAGTTCGGCTAATGGTTGGTCCTAGCCCTCGAAACTTTAGCTTTTTCTTATTTTTGATTGAGTACAACAGTACTAAGTCACCATGTTCAAAGTTGAGCTGTTTGGCATACTTATCAAATTAGTGTTTGCATCTTGCCTTTCGCATATTAGCACATGGGTAGCCTCGGGTTTCGGATAAGCATTTGAGTTCAATCAAGTGTTATGTCCATGCCTCGTTCCCATCCCATCTCTCTTGAAGGGATATCTTGAGACTTGGTACAAAGAATTCCAAGGGAAGGATTGCCTCTGTACCATATGTCAATTTAAAGGGGATCAGTCGTCTTGTAAGTTGTGCGATAGGCCTACAAAACCACCATTAGCTTGTTATCCCAATCATTGTGTGAAGCAGAGATGACTTTGGTCAAGACATTTACTAAGATTTTATTTGTGGATTTGGCTTGATCGTTTACCTGAGGGTAATAAGGCGAGGATTTTCGATGGATGATTAAGAAGGAGGATAGGAGGTGAGCTATCACTTCATTGATGAAGTGTGTGCCTTGGTCACTAACTAGTTCAATGGGGCAGTCCAACCGTGAGATCACTTGCTCCCATAGAAACTTAGCAGTGGTCCTAGCAGCATTCTTTCTCGTAGCTCGTGCTTCTGTTCTGTCCATTTTGTTAGATAGTCAATGGCTACAATGATGTATTTGGCTTGTGAATACTGTGCTGCAAGACTAATGGGTCTAATGAAGTCGATCCCCCATTTCTCGAAGGGTTATCATGCAATAATTGGGGTTAGCTCCATGTGATCCTTACAAATCAAGACTTCAGTCTGTTGGCATTAAACACAATGCTTCACAAATCGTGTCACATCTTGGAAGAGGGTAGGCCATCGCAGCTGGGACTACAACACTTTGTGGGCTATCGCATCTCTGTTAAAATGCCCTCCTGCGATTCCATCGTGTGCCTCTGTTAGTACGTCATGCATCTCATGCTCACACACGCATCTGCGCAGTAACCCATCTTGCCCCAACCTATAAAGTTGGCCTGCTATCAACTGGTAGGGTTGGATCTTTAGGATGAGCCGCCTAAGCTGGGCTTTTTCTATTGGTCGTTCCGACAGTCCATGCTCAAGCACTTGAACTATGTCATCTGCCCAATACGACATCATGTAAGCTCTAACTAAATCTTTTTCATTGGATAAGCGGAATAGATGCGTGTCTAGCAGTTCATCCACAAATGCAACCGCTTCTCTTGTGGGGATACAAGACATATGGTTAGCCATGTAATGTTGCTTCCCTTCACGCACCACCATGGAGAAGTCAAACTCAAAAAGCAGAAGAAGCCATCTAGCGATGCGTCCTGTAGCACATGGTTTGTTAACACGATACAACAAGGCTTGATGGTCAACAAAGAAAGTAAAAGGCGTAGCTAAAAGATAATGTTGAAATTTATTTACAACAAACACCATGGCCAAGCCCTCTCTCTCTGTTGTCGAGTAATTTATTTCAATCTCGGTGAGTTGTCTGCTAGCAAAACTCACTGGGTAATCCAGGTTGTGTTCACCAAGTTGGCATAACATAGCTCCTACAGTGAATTTTGAAGCGTCCATGTACACATGAAATGTGTGTGTCCAATCTAGGGCTCATAGAATTGGTGCTATGGTTAGAGCATTTTTTTGTTCCTCATAAGCACGTTGGTATTCCTCGGTCCATTCGAATATAATCAACAGCTTGTATAGAGGTCTAGCAATCAATACATAGTTTAACACAAACCGTCGATAATATCCTGTATGTCCTAAGAAGCATCGAATGCCCTTGTAATCAGTTGGGGGTGGATGGTCAACAATGACCCTAATCTTTGAGAAATCTGTGGCAATGCCATTTTTTGACACCACATGTCCTAGGATGCATCCATGCTTCACCCAAAACTAGCACTTCAAGGGGTTCAATGAAAGACGGTATAGCCGACATCATTCAAAGACCGTTGTCTAAGTGTTCTCGCTAAGTAGAGTAAACACACAAGTCATCCACAAAGACCTCTAACTCCTTCCTCAATATGTCTTTGAATATTGTACGCATCAATCATTGGAAGGTGACTGGCACGTTAGTCAACCCAAAAAGCATGACCATGTAGGCAAAGATTCCCCATTCATTGGCAAATGCGATTTTATGCCTATCATTAGGATGTACTTGCACCTGATTTTATCCAGATAAGTCATCCAAGAAAATGTAGGCTCCTTTTCCAGCCACTCTCTCGAGCATATGCTTGGTGTACAACAATGGGTAATTATCTCTCTTTGTAGTTGCATTTACCTTCTTGTAATTAACACACACTCTAATCTTTCCATTCTTCTTTAACAAAATGACTATGGGGGAAACCCAGTCTGTGTGCTCAATTTTGTAAATGAATCCTGCTCTCATTAGCTTGTTGATTTCTTCCTTGACAGCATGGCCATGCTTTGGATTCATGGGATATGGTCACTCCTTGACGGTGTTGCATCAGGTGCCATGGGTATGTTGTGAGTCGCACACTCGAGTCTACCCCTTTAAGCTCTTCTAGGAACCAAGAAAAGACGTTTATATACTCCCACAAGAGAGCAATGAGACATGCTTCCTCTTCCTTAGTCAAGTCATCGGCTATAAAGACAAGTCATGGGGTCTCCCCTTCCCTAGCTAAATTGACCTCTTTGACCTTGGCAGGTCCCTCGATTGCTTGGCTTGCTTGCCCCTATCATTTGGCTCCCAGTAAGATCACCACCCTATCTCCCTTTTTGAACTTTGTGAATCATTTTGGCAGGTCTTGTGGTTTTTGTTGTTCTTTTGTATGCGTTTCTTTAGGTAGCTTTTATTGTTCCTTCCTTATCTCTATTTACTTGCTCCCTCTCGGGGCAACGCAAAGAAATGTGTCCTGGTTGACCACAAGTCCAACACACAATTGGCTCTTGGGTATGTGCTCCTAGGCCTCTACCTCTACCTCTTCCTAACGCCATCACCGGTCCTGGTCGGTAGTCCATAAGGATTGCGTTGCCTTCCTCATTGTGCGACACGTATGGGTTTACATAAGGCTCGTCGCTGCTAGGCTCATCCATAGTTCTTCGGCCTGAGCTTCCCTCTTCCATGTCTAGGGCTTCCTATTGCACCAAGTTTTCAATCATGTGAATGAGATTGCATACATCCACTTCCACGATGGGGTTGGTCCTTGCTGTGTCTGGCTCTTCTTTGGTCGCGTTATTCACCTGGTCCTACTTTCGGGGGTTCGATCACCCTTCTATGTCTTGGGATCTTCTCCTACTGGTGGGTTCCTTCAAGGTTTTATGTAATGAGTGAGTTCCTTGTTGATTGCAACAAGTCCTCAACTTACCCTCACTCCATGTGTGTGCATGCGGGAAGTCAATGTGAGTGAGAAAACAAAGTGTGTGTAGCTCTGTCACTCTTGTCTATGGGTTGGCTTGATAGGGTCGTGTGTTCAATTTCAAGCTGTCCTCGTTGGCTTTTAGGGTTTTTCGTTGCGCTATTTTGTTCATATCAATCACGGTCAAGTCAGGGTCTTACAATCAACCCACAATATTAGACACAATTCTAGACTACTCTGTCATAATTTCTAGGTTTGTAATTACCTTGAGGCATTCGATGGGTTCTTCTGTTGCGGATCACGCTTCTCGTTGGCCAGGTTTGTCAAATTTCTAGATTTTCTCTCAGGCTGTGTCCGATTTTGAAAATCAAACATCCGATTTACTAGTGTTTGATTCTAGGAATCGGACAAGGTCGAGTCCGACTGTCACAATCAGACAAGGTGTGTCCGATCGGACGGCTTGAGTTGGTGTGATTGGGTTATGTCTGATTCTTGGAACCGGGCAAGGGTGCTTGGTTCGATTTGAATGCGTGTCCCATCAGACACGATACTAGATCCGATTCTTTGGTCTGATTGCTACGATCGGACGTCGCAGATGGGGTGGTGTGTCCGATTCCTTCTTGTCCAATTGAAGGTGGTGTCCAATTAGAAAGTGGTCTAATTTGGAGTGTGCCAATTTTCAAAATCGGATGGGTATGTTCGATCGAGTTGGATGGGCTTGTCCAAGTCTGATTCTAGGAATCAGACTGGTCACTAGGTTCGATTCTGGGAATCAAAAACTGTGAAAAACATCCGATTCCACCGACCGAAAACACGCACTGATCATGTTTTGCCAAAAATCTTTGCTCTAATGTTGCCACTACCTCTAAGAACCTCCACGAATCAAGCAAGGGTGTAGGCCAAGGCCACTCTATACATGAATCTTGTCGAAAGCTCCAATACGCTCCGATCGATATTCGACATAGACTCGTGACCTGCAAGCTCTCTCTCTCTCTCTCTCTCTCTCTCTCTCTCTCTCTCTCTCTCTCTCTCTCTCTCTCTCTCTCTCTCTCTCTCTCTAACCCAGGACTGCAAATGAGGTTTTCCCTAGTCACCCAAGACCTTAAACCCTTGTTGGCTAGCACCTTAGCCTTCCTGATCACACCACTTGCGACTCTGAGACATCCGAGCACTCTGTTTTTCCCATTTTTTCATGTTATTGCCTTGTTTGGGCTATTTTACAACAATTCACCTTAAGCTTCCCACTCTGATTTCTCCCTCCTATCCTACTCTAAATGCGATAAAAATCAAAAGTAAAGTACTGAACTGATTTCTCCTACTCAACTAATTGTCAAAAACCAAAAATTCTTACTTGTAGCGTGGATTAAAAACCCAAAACCTCCTATCTATATCAAGCTCCAATTCGAGGATGAAACCCTTACTTCCATACTCAAGCTTGAACCCGTTGTCCTGACAACAGAACCAAAATGTGGAGGCAAGCTTAAGCTCAACTGCCAAGACCCACGAACCGCTTATTATTCAAGCGTTTCAAGCGAGCACTAATGGCTACCTCTCACATAGCCGACGCATTATCCCTCTCTACAAGTGTAGTGAGTATACCTTAACGCCTGATTGAGTTGCTTCCTCTCTCAAGCAGCACTCCAATACATCCACGATTTGTGATGCACGCTCAAGCATCCTCAAGCCTCTTCCTCCAAGCTCCATCCTCCATAGCCACCCATGAGATGAGAGAAGAGAAGAGAAGAAGAAGAAGAAGAGAGGAGATGGTGGAGGGCTTCACCTCCAAGATCACTCACCCTCACATACTCACTCCCGCACCCACTCGCACTCCCTCCGTTAAGCACTCACAAGCAAGCATAGAAGAAGATAAAGAGTTCACTTTGCCACACACCAAAGAATGAGCTCTCATTCACTTTTTAAACTTTATATACAAAACCCTAAATCCCTTTTGGGCCCATCCCCTTATCCCCCTTTTCTTACATGGTCGACCGTGGCCTAGGCCCTTTTTCCTATTGTCCTCCTCTCTTCGTAGCTTAGTCCTATCGCCCATTCATGGTTACAATTTATACAAGAGCAAGCTTAGAGCTCTTTTACAGAGGTTTTGGCTGTGCCTTTATATTCAAAGGTGCTCCTTCTTGCAGCTTTCATGGTTGTGCCTTGTACTCCTGGTGGTTATTCCCATGCTTTTAGATTTCTTTGTAGGGTGCCTTTTCCTTTTTTCCACCTTGTGCTTTTCCTCTTGATGCCTCATTTTTCGCTTTCTTCACTTTGCAGTAAACAGCAAGAGTCTCGATACACGAACCAAGTGACTAGCTCTCATCTAGTCTACTCACATGTTGAATCCATGACTAGACGCTAAGAGAATAGATTTACCTATACTTGTCACATTGTAGTTATTGTATTGCCTCACTTCATCCTCAATTTAAGTATATGATACTTTACCTTTGATGTTTATTTCTTGTTGTTGCAATGGAGATGAGACACCCATGATGAGCTCAAAGAGATGAAGAGAATAAGAGGGATTCACATTCTGCGTCCCTCATTCTCTCACGCTCTCAACTTACACACTCTCGCTCTCGTAGGCACTCACCAAAGGGATGGATTGGAAGAGAAAGATAGGATGCAAGGAGCTTTGCATAACCATGTTCCTCACTTTACACATACTCTCACACTCCCTTCTCTTCACTCTCACTCTCAAGGCACAAGAGGTGCAATAAGTCAAGAGAGCAAAGTTTGCACACACATGAATAGCTTGTTCCATTAGTTTTCATCTCACCCCTTTTTATATATAGATTCTAGAATAAGGGTTCCCCCATCCCATTGGGCATCCTGCCCTTTTTTGTGGCCTTTTGACTAGACATGGCTTCTATTCTATATACACTTAGACCTTAGTATTGATCATAAAATTGGCTAATACAAGTTGTAATCTCAAAGTGCCATTTTGTTGTTAGAATTTGCACTCTCATCTCTCAAGAAAACATCTAATGATTTTTATAAGAATAGTATTTTTTCAAAATTTGTGGGTCCTTTTATCCTTGCAATTAACATTATTCCCCCTTTTAGACGAGTGCTAGTCCCATGGCACTTATGCCAAGGCTAACATGCCATTGCTAGCAAGAGGCACTAGGGAAATTGATGAGGTATTCTAGTAGGGGAAGGATAGTGTGTTGATGTAGAGAGATTGAGAAGTTGGCTCAAAATGACGATGTTGAAGGACTTGATATGTTGTCACATTGTTTCAAAGAGGGCCAGGCCAATGCTAAAGGGATCATGATGGTTGGGATCCATCAATGTTGATGGGTCTGTGAGGGCTCCATTGCACCTACTATATGACTTGTGCTCTCCCTATAGGGTGTATTTACCTTACTTATGCAGTGATTTGTACACATGCATGTGCAATTGGAAGCTGGGTTGAATACTAAGTAAACTTGAAATATTTTCCCACATTTGAGGAGCCAATTGGTGTGAAGTTGTGGTGTTGTGTTGTTCCCAAGGTGATAAGTCATTTGAGCATGCCTAAAATGTCCTACTCTTGATGTGTGTTGAGGCTATGATATGGGAGAATTGGTAGGGGATTGCCCTAGGTGTGGTGAATGTGCAACATGTTATTTTATTATATTTTTTTCTTCTATTTTTTCTTTTTTCCTTCATTTCTTTTTTTTTTGTACAATAGATGAACTAAATACAAGTGAATACATGAGAGAAGACACATTACTCATGGAGTGGTCAGAGTGTATACTGAAGATATCCCTTGTTGAGAAGCTACTCCTTAACTAATTTGTGTAGCGACAAAGATGACTATGGATAGAAGGGATGTATACACTAGCTTAAAAAGCCTTTTGTTGCTTGCAAGAAGAAGAAGAATGAGCATATCCACTCTATTGTCCTTACCTACAATGGCATAACAAGGAGTTTTAGAAAAACAAATATGTTAGATACAACTTCCTAAAGATTCCCAACATAAGAGAAACCAAGGAGATTTAGAAAAACAAATATGTTTGATACAACTTCCTAAAGATTCCCAACATAAGAGAAACCAACAGTGGCAAAACCTACCTATTTCAACCTGTAGCCCTGGTGCTCTCCTTTGGTAATTTTGTAAAAAAAATTACCATCTTCCATGTTCGCTCCTTCATTGCCACCTGCAATTATCTTGGCCTCTTCATTAAGCTTCTACAACAATCAATGATGCCCTATGAAGACACTCCCACCGGTATTCTTTGATATAAGTGATGGCATCAATTGAGTCTGACTTCAACTCCAAGCCCTACTACTATGCCAACATTCTGTACATAGTACTAGAATACATGGTGGACAATTTCTTACTACTCTCTAGGATAGGATAGCGCCATTATTGTAGACTGGCCATGCTTTTACGGGCTTCAATTTTAGGTATCTACCCCTTCTTTCTTGTGCTATGTAGGATTTCTAATATATTGTGATATTTAGGGGATCTAGCCACTTCATCATGATGTTTTCAACTATTTGTATGAGTAGCCATATTGTTATAAGGGAAGCGGCCTCCTAAACCTAATTTCTTCACTAACTTAAAAATAAAACACTACTATAGTGTTGGATTCTCCTTTCTCCCAATATCTCTACATAGTTTCCTCTAAATTATCTTCCTCTTCATGCGATAGGAGGTGAGGGGGGATAGGATGCTCTGATACCTTGTATGATTGAGCTCTTAAAGTTTGTATCATAGCTATGTATACATCCTTCTACTCTAGGTCTTTATCTTTTTTTTGTTTCGCTAACTCCCCTATGTTAAAATTTGGTAGCTTTGGCATATCAATAAGGGTTTTCATGATTGTGGGGGTGACTCAAAAGTGATGGAAGAGGTTGACAGGGGTGTGTCAAGTTGTAGGAGACCTACTGTCTTCAATTCATGCTCCTCGTATCCCTTCTTCCTCACATGGTAGAATTAGTTTTCCTTGGTCATTTTTTCATTCATGAGATTAATCTCTTTGATCTGATCCACTCTCTCCAAGGTCCTTAAGATTGATTCTAGCCAAGTCCTAAGTTCTTTTGGATCATTTGTACATGGGGCGTGAGCCAACAATGGCACTTCTCTAAATAGCTCCTGTTGCTTGGCTACTGCCAATATAATACGTTTCCAACTACACCTTATATTGGCTCTCACTATATAGTGTTGCACCTAGATCATTGGAAAACTACATTAGGGTTGTTTCATATCATCTTTGTGCTTCACTTTCCACTTGTCTAATAGCTCCTATAAAGCTAAAAATGATTATTTATTGTAATATTGCATATGCAACTTTCCACTAGCCTTGTGTTACCAAATGTTCTCTTTCTCTAATTTTCATGTAAATTTGTTTAGTTTTTTCTTGAGCTAACTTGAGGGAGGTCTTTGTAGGTTTATGGTCCATGTCAAGCAACTGCTTGCATAGCTTTTCAATTTCTTTCTCCTTGACTTTGAGTGTTGCATCTCTCTTTTGGAGCTCAATGTATTTTTCCTTAAGCTCAAACTTTTTTTTCTTAATTTGAGCTCGAAGCTCTTGCACTTGGTCTTCAAAATCAACCAGGAACTCCTCATATGCTTCTTGAGTTCTAATCTCTTTTGAAGATCTTGTCTTCCCCACTTTGGCTTTTGCTTTGTCTCTCCTAAGCTCCTCACACAAGCGTTCAAGAGCTCTCACTCTATTTGTTGTACTCTAGCCTCCTATAGGTGGTTCATTGGTGCTTTTGGACAATTATTTTGAGTGTTGCCCATTTTATTGACTCATTATTCTGCTTTGGATGGAGGCTTGTTGACTCGAATGAATGTGACTCCTCTCCTCTATTATTATTTTTTCCCCCTTGATCGAGTCTACTTTTTCTTCTAGGATCCATGTCACCTACTCGGAGATTGAGTAATCCTTCCTATGGAAGACCTTCTAAATGGAACCTTTAATTGCTCTCTTGTGTTCTTATTGGCTTTGGTTGATTCAAGCCTCTAATTTATTGCAATCTTTTTTGGATCTCTTTTTGCTAGCTCTAATGATTATATGCTTCTCTTTTGTCTCCATGTCATCAAACTTTTTTTATGATAATGAGCTTAGCTCAACATCTTCCCTTTGTTTATTTTTTTACTTTTCTAGCTCATTAATGGGGCTAGTTAGTTCCTTTGTAAGGAGGAGCTAGACACATAAGAATAGCTTAAAGCTTTTCCCCTACTACTGAAAAGAAGATAAGCTTCCAAGCTTGTGGACTCAAGTTTAGTGTGTGCAAAAGTTTGTAAGTTGTAAGGCCTCAATTTTATTAATATTTACATCAAGAATGGTTTTAATTATTTACAATAGGTGTTTTGAGAATCTACTAGTTGTCAAAATCCATGGTATATATGTAAGCTCGGTGAGGGTGTCTAAATGGGTCAGTTAAACCATAAGGACATATGAGTAGGATGTAATTTAATTGAGGAGTGAAGGTCCATTAAAATGCTAGTAATGTGAAGCTCCTTGTCCAATAGTGGGTGATGAAGCAACTCTTTTGAGATATGTTGTTGTTTAAGTTATTCTACCTTTAAGGGTCTTGAAGCCTTGTAACAATTGCATGGATGGAAAGAATGTGGCACTTTTATACTTGTTGTTATAAACCCTCGAAAGACCAAGATGGAAAATTTGGCAAATCAGACGTGAAAGATAGTCCCAAGGCGAGAGGAAGACGGAGGACAAAAGCACACTAAGGAAAATTTGAAGACACAAACATAGGAAAAAATTCTAAATGTAAGAGGGAGGCACACAAGAATAAGCACACCTTAATATTTTTGTAAAAAGAGTGTCAAATGCAGTGCAATTTATTTTGTAAAAGAGCACCATGTGAAAGTTGTAAAGAATAAGCGGCACGAGTTAAGGTCATGCTAATAGGCAAGGAGGAGGAAAAGAGTGGAGGAATGGACAAAGACCAGACCAAAAAGGGGATGGCCACCCAAGGAGGTGGTATGGCATGTATAAAAGTCAAAAAGTGAATGAAGAAGGTCATTCTTGGTGTGTGGCCAAAGTTGCTCTCTTCTTGTTTCTTGCTTCTTGCTTCATTCTTGTATATGAGACAGCGAGTGTGAGAGAGGGTGTGTGTGTGTGTGGTGTGTGTGTGTGTGAGTGAGGGACCGTGGAGAAGCTCTTCTTCTCCTCTCTTCATCTTCTCCTTCTTCTCGTCTTTTTCTCACATGCGTAGCTATGGAGCTTGAAACTTGGAGTTTGGAGATAGAGCTTGCTTGAAAACAAAACTTGGATTGTGGAGGTATCGACAAATTCATGGGAGGATACAACTTGATTGGATTCAAAGGTAAGCTCACTATACTTTTGTGTGTGTGAGTGCATATGGCTATGTGAGAGATAGCCATAGCTCTTGGCTTGAAATTCTTGAATCAATAAGCAATCCATGGATCTTGGCAGTGTGCTCATGAGAGCGCTGACATTTTGGTTCTGTTGTCGGGACAAACGGATTCAAGCTTGAGTACTTGTGCATTCCAAATCGAGCAATAAAGTAGGAATTCATCTCCAAAATGGTGCTTGGTTTAGGTAGGAAGCGAGGGAGAGAGTGTTTGATCTCCTTTACTTGATCGTTTAGGAGCATTAGTTAGAGCATTGATATGTGGTTTTACATTATTAGGATGCATTAAGGATTGGGAAATAAGAAAAAAAGGGGGTAAATATAAGTCTCTGTAACAACCAAGAAACAAGGGAACAGAGAAAGAAAGAAAAAAAGATATTGAATAACTGGGAAGAAAAATAGATAGTAAGGGAAGAAAGAGAGAGAGCATTAAAAGGAAAGAAAAGGGAGGGAATAGCTCATTTGAGTTGTGAGAGAGACTAATAGGTCCACAGAGAGCAACAAGCCAAAGGAGTGGCAAAGATCCATGTATCTTTGCCCTCATTGGTTCTAGGTATAATTACAACCCTCCTTGGCTGGACTAATGAATGTGGACAGGGTCATAATTAGATATGTGGGTGGTTAAGTGAAACATTACCAATGTTTTTTGGTCATTCAACATGTTTTTTTCCTCCATACTCAAATAACGTTCTCAGACCTTGGATGGTCGAGGCCTCGGATGTCCAAGTCACTATAGTCCCACTTGGACTTAGATACTTGGACTATGACACTCGGACCTATTCCACTCGGACTCAAACCACTTTTGGGCCTTGAATGGCTGACCAAAAGGCCTCGAATGGCTAACCCAAATGCCTCAATGGCAGGCTCAAATGCCTAGATGGGCACCCCTCGTTTGAGTCCAAATCTGACCACTCGGATGGGCTGAGTTTGGGACTCAAATGGACAAACCTGCTACTTGGATGGGTTGTCCAAGTCGAGAACACAAATTTTGACACTTTTGACCACTCCCAGGACTTGTTAAGGATGGCATCTAGTTGCTAGCAATTCAGGTTGGAACTCAAACCTACAGATGAGACCATAGACCTAATTGTCACTAGAACTTTAGCCTAACAGCCCAAGATTGACTGAAATTATCGACTAGCAATCACTTATTCCCTGGTAGAGACTTAATTTGACTGCTTGGGCTGATCATCCAATCAGACCACATATCAAAACCTACAAAATTGACTGTTAAGAGTAATCACAATTCATGCAAAAGAGTTACAACTGCATGAAATAGATTCGTAAATGTGTGGATGTGATTGATTTCATCGAAGGTTACGCCCTGCATCATAGACACTTAATTGCATGTGAAAACTGGAAAGCCTAATTTCACATAGCTCACATCGAGTCACACTGCTCAAGCATGTAAGTGTGTGTACACTTGTAGATTGATTGGATTAATAAGAAACATACATCAAACCCACTAGTAGGAGTGCAACCTCAGAAATCGAATGAGTGACCCAAGAAATTGACCTAGTCAACCTCATAGACCTACTAGTGGGTCAAGAGACAACCACTGTAGCAGAATGAGAATGACCTGGACCTTGACCTTAACGTAGCGCGATACCTAGATGACATCTAGTGACTTATCACATAGTATGACAAATTGACAATGATAACACATCATAGAAGACTTGCACCTGATATCATAGCCAATCTTGAGGAGGAGAGGAGGCTAGGAAGGATTGCAATGTAGCACATAGCAAGCTATAACCAGGAGCAATGGGCTCAGAGGTCATGCTAGGAGAGAGAGCTCAACAAGGTTCATAGGATCCTAGCCATCTCAGGTAGAAATAGAGCGGGAGAAAATGCTGATAGGGAGAGAGCCTTAGAACCAAATCTTATAGTGAGTGAGCTGCTCACAAAGCAACCAATTGTTAGAAAACCCCCCCTAAGAAAAGTGGAATAGCCTTGGCAGTATCATTGCTAGTTGGGTGGGCTGGGAGTCACCCCAAATACCAAAATCCAAACAAAGATATCCATAGTTGTTAAGAAACTTGACAAATATTAAGTAGGCAATGACCACTATAGCTTCATTGAGCACTTTGAGCAGGTGTGCGAGGCTAATAACCCTATGAAACCCACTCAATGGACATAAGCATTCAATCTTTGCTAGGAGACAAGGGATGAACATGGTTTACCTGCCTAGATAATGCCAAATGCAATAATTTGAACGATCTAAAGGATCTCTTCATCAAGAGATTCTTGGAGGCAAGACACTTTGACAACCTCATCGTCAAGGTGATGAATGTTAGCCAAAAAGACAAAGAGGACATATGAGTCTACGTCACTCATGTGAGGAGTCTCTACAAGAGGATACCTATAGCCGAGCAACCCAATGAGAAAGCAATCTCCACCATATTCATCAAGACAGGACCCGCAACGAAGAACTCTATAAGGCCTTAGCAAGCAACTTGAACCTACAAAGGGGTGTGCTAGCAAAAGTCTTTGAGGAGGCTAAATGAGTGGATGACTTGCTTAGAGAGAGAGGCTGTAGGGCTACATAATAAGAGAACAACATGTTTAGAAATGTCGTGAGAACCGCAACACTTAGAAAACAATCAACCCTTAGCGAGCAAGATAAAGGAAAGAATATCGACCAAACCAAGCAATAGCTAATCTAAAGTCAGAGCTCACCAAACTATAGGAATCATTGCAAAGGCCAATGCAAACTCATGTGCAGTGTCTACATTGTGGAGGGAATGTTGAGTTAGCTGCAATGGAGCTTCTGTGTAGAGATGCAGGTCGAGAAAGAGAAGAGATAGAGACACACGATTTGTGGTACTAAAGAGTGTATCTCAATAATGATTTTAGATAGGTATATGTATGTACAACCTAGCCCTTACGGGCAGGCATGGGCACTACCCTTTCACCCAATAACCTCCCCCCTAAAGGCAATGTGCCCAAAGGTAGAGGGAAAGAATCAGCTAAGTCTAAGTATGTACAAAGCTGAAGAGACTATACCTATCCAATACCCATCATCTGCCACCGGCAATGGGCAAACCTCTCTATTGGAAGACCTTTCGTGAGAAGGTTTGTAGGGTTATCATCAGTGTGCACCTTGACCAGCTCAATGCTCTTGCTGTCAAGTACCTCTCTGATGAAATGATACTTCACCTGTATGTGTTTTATCTTTGTATGAAAGACAAGGTTCCGTGATAACATGATAGCACTTTGACTATTACAGTGGAGAATAAGAACCTCAGTAACCAAACGTGACAGCCACCATAAGGCTTCTTTGCATGCCTCAATGGTAGCCACATACTCTGCCTCCATAGTAAACAATGCAACACACTTTTGTAGACTTGATATCCAAGAGACAAATCCCCCTGTGAAGTTAAATACATACCCTATAGTGAACTTTCTATAGTCTACATGTCCAGTATAGTCTGCATTCGTAAAGCCAACAACAGATGCCTTTTGCTTACCAAAGTAGATGCACAAATCCTTTGTGCCCTTGAGGTATCTCATAATACCTTTCACTAGGAGCTATGAATGGCTAGTGGACTTAGGCCTCCTAGACGAGCCATTAGTAGCAGATGTACACTCCTTGCCATGCACCTGCTAGGGAGAATTCAAATTCATATTTGTCAAGATTCCCATGGTAGTCGAGGAATTGATCACCAAATGAGATCTCTTGAGAGCAAGCATGCAAACAACATGGGCTGATCACATCCTATAGCAAGAAGAAAGTATCCGCAATAGGCCAGGAGCTAGAAGAGTTGAAGCTAGTCGACTCCTACTCTTCTTTTCTATGCAAATGGTAAGCTCTTCGTCTCCAATGGAAACAAGAGGGCTGCCAAACTACACATCACTAGTAGGATGAACTCTGGCGACTTCCTAAATGTCATGACCTACATTACACACATAGGTATTAGATCTCATGACATGGACTATCACGCCCGCTTGGAGTATAATCCAATCTTCTACAATTGGCTCATGATGAAGTAAAGCATAGCAACCATGCACTTAATGCCCTTAACTCTTCATCCTCCAATCCTAGGAAGGATCTTCATCACTCATGGGGGGAGGGGGTAAGGTGGAAAAGAAGACATGACTTGAACCTTAAACCAAATTTTAAAAGTGAAAAAGATGGATAAATATCAATTTGTGCTAAGGAAAATTTTCATGAAAATTTTATTTGGACTATGTGGATTGCTTGAAGCAAAATTTTCATTATGTACTTGAGCATTTCACCTTTCCATAGCATATATTCATGATCCCCTTATCTTTTTGCAAAAAATCATTTTAAGTGAACTAATAGTGAGCTATTGCATCATGTCAGGAACCCAAGATGGCAGGGCACAACAAAGGCAGCAAGCTTCCATTCACGGAAGAAGAGTAGGCCAAATACAACCTAACGATGGAAACAAGGGCCTTTAATCAACTCAATTCCAAAAGCATCAAGAACTTAGAAGACATGGTAATGGAAGAGCAAGTAGTAAAACAAAGTGTTGACTAGTGTAATCTTAGTAAATATATGGAGAAGCTCAACCAAGACATAGATTACAACAAGTGCACAGAGTTCCTATGAACTTTTGATGCTAACAGGAATCATGCCACCATGATAGTGAGGCAAGGATAAGAGACTCACATAATAGAAGTTGAGTTGAATCCCAAAATGGTGGAAAGATCTCTAGGGCTGGTCAACAAGTCCAAGAGGCAGCCGAAGAGAGATGTTTATGCATGCTGGGGATGGACAAGGCCCAAGTAGACACGAATGATGGAGTCAACTTAGCTCACATCCCCAACCCCGATATCAAATTGCAAGCAAAGACATTCTCCACTCAAAGGTACAATGCCTTGATGAGCAAGATTGAAGTGCCATTGCTTGAGAGCCTCACAACTAAGTCTCTGGATGAAATCAATTGGAATGGCTATATGCGTAAGACCATTGAATCTTCAGCGAAAGTGCTAGCCATAGGAGCTAGAATAGCAAGTGAGGAGTCTCCAACTTTCACAGTGCAGACAACAAGGAAGAAGCCAACAACCAAGGCCTCGACCATAGGGTTTGGAGGTCTACTCATTGCTATCATCCAGGAGGCCATTGGAGACTTAGAAATACAAGAAATGGTGGTAGAAACCCCTGAGCGCTCACGGCCCCTCAAATCACCTTTGCAGTTACCCATAAAGATGAGCACCCTAGTATCTTTCTCCACTAGAAACTTGGGGGATAAAGAGGCCGCAAGAGTGTAGAAGGAAGAAGCAAAGCAAGTCACAAAAAAGAAGGAAGCTCTACTCCAAGCCCAACAGCAACAACAAGAGCTTTGAGTGAGAGAACTATTAGTGGGGAAGGGAGGGAGGGCTTAGTCCCATCGAGCCAAGGAAAAAATGAAAAAATCAAGTTGAACATCCCAAGGAAGAAGAAGAAAACCATTGTAGAAGGAGACAAAGAATTGGAAGCTACATAGAAGGAGTCAAAAGAACTAGAAGATGAATGGAAAAAGAAGTAGGAAGAAGAAAAGAAGTGACTAGGAAAGGTGGAAGAGGAGTCTAGAAGGGTAAAAGAGGAATGTAAAAGGAAGAAAATAGAGGACAAGGAAAGACTGAAAAGAGAAGATGATGAGAAAATGGCCCTAGCCTTGAGGTTATCAGCAGAGCAAGCATTTTGCCCCGAAGAGTTGACAAGGAGAAGCCCAGGTGATGAAGCAGGCTCCAGCACTCCAAGAAAGGAAAGAGCTCAAGGGTCCATTGTGCCAAGTAAAGGAAAGGTCCCATGTATCTGCCACCACCAGCCCTGATTGCTACGCCTCCCACCATCCTGGAGTCCTCAAAAGTGGGAGTGGACTGAAGCAACATGGTGGCATGGGTGAAGTACTTGCTAAACTCAGTGAAGAAACTTGGCCAAGTGCCAAGTGGTGGAGCCCCAATGATAGGGACAAAGAGACATGCTGTTGTGGATACATAATTTAGAAAAGACCCAAAGAAGTCCAAGGTCAGAATCATCGATAATGTCCATGCTATTATCCGTACCACTAGCAACCAACTACAACAAATTTGTATAGGAGCTCCAAGGCCAACTCGAAAAGATAAAGGAAAATAGGAAGGTTGCTATGGTAGAGTTAGAGATTGAGAAGGATGTGTTTGCTACCTACTAGGTAGAGAAGACGAAGTAGATAACCATTTACTATCAGAGGCAAGTGACTGATCTAAAGAAGGAACTAGAAGCAAGGAAGGAAGTAGAGGTGCAAAAGGAAGAAGAGAGTGCAAAGAAACTCCAATTGGAGAAGGTAAAGGGCAAAATTGGGCTCAAAATGGACTTTTCAAGCCTCATACATGGGCAAAAGGACATGGAAGAGCACCTTGAACAACTAAATATACTTAGAGATGAGCTCATCAAGGAGCTGAAAAGGGTGAAGACACATGCCCATGTAGGGTTCCATAAGGAGAGACAACAAAAGGAATGGCTTTGCTGAAGGAACTACAAGAGGCTAGGGCCAAAAAGATGAGATGGCAACTAAAAGGCTGCTAGAGGTGGAAATTTGACTCCTTGGGACCCTCCAAGAGAAGGAACAACTAAAAGATGAGTTGAACCATCACAAACATGACAAGGAGAATATGCTAGCAATCTGGAGAGAGCAAGAGTAACTAGTGACAATGTTATCACAAGAGTTGAGCCATAGTAAAGGAAAGATGGAGGAGAAGGCCAAGGCCTGGGAAGGGAGGAATCTTAGAAGGGTCAAAGACCTAGCCAAATGCTTTGCCCTAGCAAAGAGCGTGAGAATCATGGCAAAGACAAGAGCCAAAGTAGTGGAGGCAGGGCTAGAAGTCTAGCGACACACCGTCCTGAACACAGAACTTCACATGACTCGGGCTAGAGATGAGGACTCCACAGAAGGGTTAAAGAGGAAGCTGGAGATCTCAAGGAGAGCCATAAGGTATGGGCTCCAAGAGCACACCCCTAGACCTAGCACTGGCCTAAGATTGATGCAACAAATAAAACTTCTAATGCAAGCAAGGCTCTCAAGGGAAGAGTTAGAGCAACCAACCACAACGGCCAAAGTAGAACCACCAAGGAAAGGCGGGCTCGATTTTGAGCAACTTGATGATATTGAGGGATAGCTTGGTGTATAGAGGGATAGCTTGGTGTATAGAGCCTACCCCCACCTCCATCCACATAAGTAAAAGGCCAAGAAGTATAAGATCCTACCACCACAAAAAGAATGATCAAGGACAAAAGGAAATGCAGGAAGTTGGCTGAACTCACAAGGAGGAAGTTTAATGCTAGACCAAAAGAAATGCCCTATGTCCAGATGCTACAAATTAAGGAACAACAACCTATGAATTGGGCACGGGAATTGAACCATTGGGAGAACGGGTGTAGGCCATTTGAATTTGAATTCTTGTTCCCCTCTATCCTGAATCAAGTGCTACCTCCACAAGTGGTTAAAGGAGCCATCCAGCTCTCTCAAAGAGGCTAGAGAAGCAATGACTAGACAAGAGGGTTAAAGATCCCACATTATAGAGAAGAGAGCGCCCAAAATACTAGGAGGATAAGGTCATGGAGAAAACCCAAGAAAAGTTAAGGGCTATGAGTCCCAACCTAAATGTCATTGAAAGATCTGGGATAACAATGAGGCATGGATGGCTTTTTGTAAAACGCTCCCATACAAAAGGGATGACCCCACCTACATGGCTTACCCAAGGTGCCATGGTGTGGATTTTAACCAAGAAAAGCATAGCAGGTACAACTTCCCTTTGCTCTACAATGTCAATGCCACCAACCATGTAGACTACCTGACCTTTGGGACACAAGACCTCCAACCCTCCATCACTCACTTCTTGGACAAGTTCACGGCATGTCCCAACCCCACTTTCCTTACCACTTGTAATTACCTCGGCCTCTTGGGAATCCTACTAAAACCAAGAAGAGTGTCTGCCACCCCTCTATTTTGATATCAATGCAAGAATAGAAAACTGTACAATGATCCACCTAATGTTAAGGGCCACTCTCTTGCCAGATTTTTACATGAGCCTTCTCGGAAGATATGAGTGATAGCAGCTTCTCAAAGTGTAATTATCCTTTTCTCTCTACTACCCCTCTCAATGTAAGAATTAACCAAAAGGGCTACATGCAAAGCCATGCATTCCTTAGAAATTCTCTTAGGCCCCCTCAAAATGTAGCTACTAAAGAGCATCAGGAAGATGCCTAGCATGCTCCCTCCCAATGTATCTCTAAATTTATTTATTTTTTTTAAAGAGAAAACAAAGAAAAAACCCACACGAAGTAAAATGAAAGGAACAAAGAGCTTCTCTTGTAACATTAGAGTGTCACAAACATTGCACCTAGGGGGTCTCAAGTTAGGCGCATCCAATAGCCTCGGTTGACCAGCTCCGTGCCTAACCCCCTAGCCGTCCTTGTCCCCCCACCTCACACTTAGGGCATATTAAGGGCAGGGCACACCTAGGAGAGTTGGTGCTCAGACCTATCTCCCTAAGTCACACCCACAACACCTCCCCTTGTACCCAATTTGGGTCCTCAAGTGTGGAACAATACCACAGGCTTCCCTAAGGTTTGACCGAGCTCCCAGTTTTACTGGCATGGACACCCCACACTACACAGTGAGATAGGCACACCCCCCAAGTAGTGCACTTCCTTTTTCTTTTAGGTACATTTGACAATCCACGACCCCCGATCACCAACTTCAAAGACCCTAGTCACCCACTCAATCTACCCCGACCTCCACAACCTCACATCCATTTTGTGATGCTTTTTCTCCATGTCTAATATCTACGAAACCCCATCATCGACCCACATGGCAATCCTTCAACCATCCGAGCCCTCATCAACAAGTGCCAATAAGTGCCATGGGACTAGCACTCGCAACTAGGAGGGGGATAACGTTAACCCCAGTCCAAAGAAAGCAAAAAGAAAATTAAAAAGATGTAGGGTAACGTGGAAAAAGAAGGCCTAACTAAATAAATAGAAAGAATAAAGGTCAAAAGCACAAGGACAACCTTAAAAGTCCAGGGCACATGTAAAAGAGGAAAGTCGCATCCTGAATTTTAATAAGAGAGCACCAGGCTCCCTCTTGTGCAATAGGAAAAGAGGACCTAGGCTAAAATGACCGATCATGTAAAAAAGAGATGGGTGCCCAAAGGGGATTAGGGCTTGTATAAAAGATAAAATGTGAATGAAGAAGCTCATTCTTGTGTGTGGCCAAAACTATCTCTCCTCTTCTTCTTCTTCTTCTTCTTCTTCTTGCTTGCTTGTGCATATGCATGAGAGAGGGAGTGTGAGGGAGTGAGTATGTGAGGTGGAGAAGCTCTCCATCTTCTTCTCTTATCTTCTCTTCTCTTGTTTCGCGCGCGGTAATGGAGCATGGAGCCTGGAGCTTGAGGATCGAGCTTGCATCTTGGATCATGGAGCTACTGGAGTGCTTGAGGAAGAATGCAACTCGATTGAGCATGAAGGTAAGCTCACTACACTTGTAGGTGTGAGAGTATGCACGACTATGTGAGAGGTAGCCATTGCACTTGGCTTGAAACAGATGAAACAATAACCGGTATGTGGGTCTTGGCAGTTGAGCATGAGCTCCCACACTATACCTTTATACAAGCTATTGATAGTATTCAAGTAAATCGAAGAATGTCAACAAGCCTATGAAAAGCTTAAACAGGCTCTAACTTCAGGTCCTATATTAAGAGCCCCACATTGGTCCATTACCTTTCATGTACACATTGATGCATCAAAATTTTACATGGGGATAGTGTTGTGCCAACCTGGTGAGCATAACCTTGATTATCCAGTGAGCTTTGCTATAGATAACTCGCTGATATGAAAATGAACTATTCCACAATAGAGAGATAAGGGTGAGCCATGGTGTTTGTTGTAAATAAGTTTAGACATTATCTTTTAGCAACATCCTTTACCTTCTTCATGGATCATCAAGCATTGCTTTATCTTATGAACAAACCCTACATAACAGGACACATTACTCGATGGTTACATCTACTTTTGAATTTTGAATTCTTTATGGTAGTGTGTAAAGGCCAACAACATTATATGGTAGATCATATATCTCGCATACCCACAAGTGAAATGGCTAGACAGGGCATCATTGATGACCTATCAGATGCACATCTTTTTAGAATATCCAGCAAGGAATGAGACTTGTTTAGAGTAAAACTCACACCATATATGGGTAGATGATATAGTCCACATCCTAGAGAATGGATTATCTAAAGATCCAACCCTATCACTTGATTACTGGTCAATTATATTGGTTAGGACAGGATGGAAGTTTAAAGAGATGTATATGTGAATAAGAAATGCATGATGTGCTCATAGAAGTACATGGCAAGATTGTTGGAGGACATTTAAGTGGAGATACCATAGCACACAAGGTGCTTTAGTCTCAATTGTGGCGACCTATGCTATTCCACGATGTAGCTAAGTTTGTAAAGCACTACGATGAGTGCGAACCAATGGACCAAAGTCCCTATATTGTAAGGACAAAATGAAGTTGACACAAATGATCTCATGCCAATCATTTGAGAAATGGAAAATTAACTTCATTGGTCCAATCAGCCCTACCACACAGTCATCACAAACCAAGTACATTATTGTTGCCACATACTATCTCACCAAGTGGGCAAAAGCTCAAGCAACTTGCAAAAATAATGCTAAGACCATGGCCAAGTTCCTTTGGGAGCAAGTAATCTCATGGTTCATTTGTCCCATAGAGTTGGTTAGTGATCAAGGCATACACTTCATTAATGAAGTGATTGCTCACTTATTATCTACCTTCTTGATAATCCATAGAAAATCCTCATTGTATTATCCTCAAGCTAATAGTCAAGCTAAATCCACAAACAAGATCTTAGTGAATGTCCTAACAAAGGTAGTCTCTACTTCATGTAGCGATGGCTAGGACAACAAGCTCTCACCAAGTGGGCAAAAGATCAAGCAACTTGCAAAAATGATGCTAGGACCATGGCCAAGTTCCTTTGGGAGCAAGTAATCTCATGATTTGGTTGTCACATAGAGTTGGTTAGTGATCAAGGCATACACTTCATCAATAAAGTGATTGCTCACTTATTATCTACCTTCTTGATAATCCACATAAAATCCTCATTGTATTATCCTCAAGCTAACAGTCAAGCTAAATCCACAAACAAGATCTTAGTGAATGTCCTAACAAAGGTAGTCTCTGCTTCATGTAGCGGTGGTTGGGACAACAAGCTCATGGCAGCTTTATGGGCATTATAGGACGGCCTACAAAATGGCCATAGGACAGACCCCGTTCAAATTAACCTACAAAACTGAAGCGATTCTACTAGTGGAATTATTTGTTCCAAGCTTGAGAATAGTAGTCTAGGAGGGATGGAAGGGCAAGGAGCATGGACAAATCGTTTGGTAGAGTTGGACCGCCTATTCGAGAATCGTCTTATTGAAGCCCATGGCCTAATCTGTGAGTAGGCGTGATGCAAGAGTTGGTTTGGTATGCACGTCAAACAACAAGACTTCAAGCAAGGAGACATGGTCTTGCTATACTCTATTAAGGGATATAAGTAGAAGATAAAATTCAGGGGATTCGGACCTTTCAAGGTTCACAACAACAGTAAAACAGGAAATGTAGAACTTGAAACCTTAGAGGGGGAGGGCATAGGCTTTTTCAACGAGAGTTGCATCAAAAAGCATTATCCTCCGTTACATCCACTCCATGAACCTCCAATGATAGAACCACCAATAAATGTGCGAGTTGCAACTATCACTAAAATGGAGTATGAGGATGAGAAAGCAGTAGCACTAGCCTACCTGTGTATAATAGTGACCGCTCAAAAGGTATACACCTTTGACACACTAATTGATGAGGGAACTGATTATAATATCTTAACATATGACCATTGGACCACTATTGGTCAACCCCAATTACAACCAACCAATGCAAAATTCAGCCCATTTGGGGGATAGTCATATCCACTCTTGGGAAAGTGCAAACTAATGGTTTCTATTGAGACAGAGAGCCTATCCATCATCTTTTATACACTACCTAACAAACAAAGTGTTGGCAAGGAATCACTGTTGGGTTTTGTTTTCAAAAAACAAGCTCACTGTAATGTTGATTACAACTTGCAATGCATCCACCTTGCCACAAGCAATGTTAGAATAGTAATAGCTTTCAGCAAGGACACCACAGCCACTCAAAAGCCTATAGTGCCACTGGTAGTTAACCCTAGTGTCAACCCTAAAGAGGGGGGTAGTGCACCATAGTGTACACCCATTGTGAAGTCCCACCAGCATCTAGAAACCAGACCCAAATCTACGGATAAAACAATCAAGTGGGTCATCACAAGCGCAAGCCATAGCCCCACAAAAAGCCAATCATTAGAAACTCATAGTTTTCAACACTCTCACCCTAAACGGAGGAGTTGGTGTCCCTATGGTATACATGTGACTAGGCCGCGTTGGGTCCCAAAAGGCCTATTACATGCCCAAGGTTACTATGAAGGTAACACCTTAGTGTGGCTGCCTAGACTTACAAGTGGCATATATAGCCCTCAATCCCAGGCTCCAAAAAATAATGCTTAGAATCGTAAATTAAAACAGGGTAAGAGAAAAGCCAAGAGGAAGGGTGCTCAATTCATGAGTGTTCCAATGGTCTATCGACCAAAAGCAATCTCTTCAATGAGTAATAAATCATCAATGATCTCCCATCTAATAACTTTGATATGATCACCACTACACAATCAGATGACAAAGCATCAAGCAAAATTCAAACCCAATCAACTTCTCAAACCATGCTCACCAAACTCGATGAGAATCCCAAAGTAGAAACACTGTGTACCAACATGTCCAATCCAATTAAATCAAAGCTACCAGTAGGCCTTAAGCGATCAGAGCAACAATGATCCATTCTTGAATTGGCTTCCAACGTGGCCATAGACACAGGAGATGACTTGGTAATGTGCATCCAACGATTGGACTCAACTTTCACATTGTTTCCTAGAAGTTACAAACACTTGGACATAACCCTACTTGATGAACACATAGCAAATGAGGTACGTTCCTTGTTGTGTTCTTGGAAAGAATATGAACTTATCTTCACAAAGGCCTCCACCATTGCAGAAGAGTTGATTGCCAATGAAATTTCAAGGGAACATGCCTTAAGCCAATGCTTAATCATATCCTTCAAGAAGAACAAAATTCCCATGCCACCACAGGAACTTACTAAGCTCCAATGATTAGTTGAATCTAAGTTCGATTTCTTATGCAAGTGGTATACTCTACACATTCAATGGGAACAACAGGGGTATCAAATCATGACCAATGCAAAGCAACAACGTGCCATCAAGACTTTTGAGTACGACTAGATATATGTGGCCCCAACTTCATTTCGGGTATTAGCAACGACAAGAAATTGACCATTAAAGATAGTATTATGCTACATCCAAACTTGGATAGGTTCAAAACAAAGGAGGAACTCCACATTGCAAGCGGAATCAACTCAGGTGACCTCTTGATTGACGCATTGACTTATATCACACATGTGGGCATTCATCCACAGGATATGGGTAGTTGTGTGACATTAGAGTATAATCCAACCTTTTACGACTAGCTCTTGAAACAGTGAGGTACAACAAGGATGCATTGAAGGTCCTCACACCTTTACTTTCATAATCCTAGGAAGGATGATCATCAGTTCCAACGGGGAGGGGGTAAAGCGGAAGGTGAATGAAAAATCGAAATAGGAGTTGAACTTCAAAAGAAACAGGAGTTGAACAAGCCAGAAAAGAGGCCGAAGAGAGATGTTAATGGGATGTTAAGAATGGATAAGAAGAAAGTTTACACGAATGACGAAATCAGCTTGGCTGATTTTCTCGAGTCCACTATCAAACCACAAGCAAAGATGGTCCACACTCTCTTCTCAAGTTAAAGATATAATGCCCTCATGATGAATAGAATAGGAGTGCCCTTACTTGAAAGCCTTGTTGCAGGCAAATGCCATGGATGAGGTGAACTAGAATGCTTATGTCTGAAAGATAATCTAGGCATTGACAAAGGTGCTAGCAACAACTCCAAGAGCAACAAGAGGACAGTCTCTAGCTACAGCAGCAAAATCAGAGGGGAAAAGACCTACATCCAAGGCATCAACTATAGGGTTATAACAGCCATAATATAGAAAGCCGTAGGGAAGATGGAAAGAGAAGTAGTGGAGGGGACCCTGAATGATCACTGACCTAATAAGAGCATCGCTCTTCCACTCCAGTGAGCCCTCCCGCTTCATTCTTAATAAGGAATTTTGGGGAAGGAAAATTCAATAGAGTTCAATAGGAGGAGCCAGAACAAGTTGCTAAGAAGAGAGAAGCTAACCATCAAACTCAACAGCAAGAAAATTCAAGTAAGGGAAGGGTTAGTGAACAAGGGGAGCAGGGGTCTATGCCATCAAGCCAAGGAGGAAAAAAAAGAATCATGTTGAGAATCCCAAGCAGAACGATCGGAGCCACATCAGAAGCGGGCAGAGACTTAGAAGCCGCCCAAGTAGAATCAAGGAGACTGGAAGAAGAATGCAAAAAGAAATGAGAGGAAGAAGATGAGTGCTTGTAGAGAGCAAAAGAGGAGTCAAAAAGATTTGAAGAAGAATGCAAAAAGAAACAAGAGGAAGAGGAAGAAAGGTTGAGAAGAGAGGAGGAGTAGAATGCGGCCATGGCTATCAGAAGATTAGTGGAGCAACCCTCTCGATCTCAAGGGCTAGCCATGATGAGCCCTACACATAAGGATGTGCCTAACACACGTATTGCTATAGAGGAGGCTGAGCAAAGACCAATGGTCGAAGGGAAGGGAGAGGCCCCTATGCATGTAATCCCACCAGTCATGGCCATGCCAATCACCCCAGCACAAGAAGCCACATAAGTGGTGGTTAATGAAAGCAATGTGATGGCGTGGGTTTAATATCTATAGGGAAAAGTATAGGAGCTAGCACCTACGGCATTGAAAGGAGCCCTAATGGTCGGAGCCAAGAGACCAACAATAGTAGCAGATGCAGAATCCCGCCAAGGTCTGAAGGTGCCAAGACTGGAAGTATCTACCACTTCGGTATCATCAGTAGCATGCAACACAAATGAATATGATGAGCTAGTGAAAGAGCTCCAAAGCCAGTGTGAGCAAACGAATGAGAAAAGAAAAGCTGCACTCTTGCTGAGCTAGAAGCAAA
This sequence comes from Lygodium microphyllum, assembly GCF_053477565.2. NCBI lineage: Eukaryota > Viridiplantae > Streptophyta > Polypodiopsida > Schizaeales > Lygodiaceae > Lygodium > Lygodium microphyllum. The sequence continues at coordinate 77,586,620 of NC_141139.1, forward strand.
AAAGGAGGCTTTTGCAACCTTTCGACTAGAGAAAACAAGGCAAATGACGATATATACCAGGGAGGTGACAAAAGAGGCCCTAAAGGCAGGACATGGTGAAGAAAATCTAAAAGAATTGTACAAAGAAGAAAGGGAAAGTTGTATGGCTTTAGAGCAAGTGTGTGCCTTGAACTCCAAGGAAAATAAACGTCTGGAGTTAGAAAATAAGGAGTTGAAGAGGCAGAAAGAGGAGTTAAGACAAGAGTTGCTTACTACAAAGATGCAAAGAGATGAAGAGATCATGAAGAAGATGGCTAAGCTACATAATCAACTTCATGTAGCACTCCATGAGGAGGTCATCCTAATTGGAATTTTGTCATATGGTGAAAGAAAAGAGTGATGATATAGTGGCAATTTTGAACCCCAGAATCTATTAAATCTAGGCAGTGGGGGGAGTCGGAGCAAAGCCACATAAATGACATTAGTTTGACACAACTAATAGTTCATCATTTTGGATTATCTTAATCAGAGTAGAGACTCATTTTTTCAATTCAAAATTTGATATACCCATATACATATAGCTAAAAGCATTGATAATTGTCTATTAAATGTATTATATTATCATATATTAATAATATAAATAAATATTATATATAATATTTTTATTTATTAATTTATGAAAGTTAATATAAAAATGTATTTGATATTATGTACATTAAAACATATTTATGTAATCTTATATTTAACAAATTGTTTATCTAATATATAAATATGTGTTATCTAAAGACACACACACACACACACACATGCAATATGTTAATGTAGTATAAATAATACATTGATGTTATATAAATATAAATATGCTTACTATGTAAATCTATTTACGTATTATCGATAATAGATCAGTAATATATTTTCATTTCAATGTTGTTTCCCGCTTTATCCAAAGGTTTTATACTTATCTGGGCAGCATTAGCCTTTATGCTTTTCAAGATAATTCGAACACTATTTCTTTGCAACACAATGGAAAGAGGCCGTGACGTGAGTACCGTTCATTTCTTCATTTCCCCTACCCTTCATTTTATTATTCCTTTGGGTGGACTCTCTATGTCTTGTGTGCCTACGAGACAAATGTGCCTATAGGACAGAACCACTTGGAACAGATGAGAGGCATAGAGAGAGAACACATGGATGTCAAAAATACATTTGCAAGGAGGCCTAGAGGCCGACATGTGCCATCGCCCAACTTGCGATTAATAATAGCAAGAGAGGAATCATCGACCAAAGCTCGCCCACCAAGTACTTGCTTGTTAGCGAGGACTTTCAAACATCATTGCCTCAAATAAAGTCAATGCAATGGGTTCAATAACTCCATCATAAAGAGTAATGCAAGGCACTTCATGTGTCCATGTATAAATAGCATTGAACATATGTAGTCCATACCCATGGAAGGGATAATTTGCAATAAAAATGACAACTTGACTTGATCATAAGCTTTTTCTACATTCTTTTGACCATCACTATAATTGCTCAAAAGGGCTTTACATAAATAATTCCAATCTTCAAGAATCAAGGTGGTTGTGCAAAATATTTTTACCTTTAACTAAATCCACATCGATGGATTAAAAAGTGCCACCAAAATACAATGCATCTATATCTAACAAACATAGTTAAAAAATGTATATGGCCCTTACACATTACCCCATCAAGGAAATAGGTCACCGTCAATAGAAATTAACAAGGGATGAATGATTACAATCTTCCAATCATCATGCATTAAATCTTTGCACATTTGTTCGATGTGTTGGTTGCAAAGGGAATCTAGGATATTGAGTCATTGAGGATTCTATTTGTAGCTACATTTGGGGTACTAACTCATCATGGATTAGATTTGTAGCTATTGCTATTGTCACTTTTATAGATATATTGGAGGATGAGGCAAGTCTTACTATTAGGAGGACCACACCTTTACCTAAGGATATTGTACCACCTACAAAGAAACCAAGAAAAGGGGATGGTAGAGATACACATGGGTATCCTTTAATTTTTTTTTCTATTAAGTGTAGCTTATTGCATATTCGCTTGTGTGGTACTAATTTGGATATTTAGAACAAACTTGCTACTTCATATTAGGTTCATATTGAATTATGAGTTTTTTATGTAAGTAATTGGAGTGAGAGCATATGGATAAAGGTGATATGGACCATCTCATCAAAATATCAAACATTTCAATGTGCAATTAGTTTTTTTTATGAGATAATAGCAAAGGGTTTAGTCTACAAATATTTATTGAGTGACTAGTATATTCTTATGAAGGTTTTGCCTCTACACACATGCTTATGGTGAAGAGAGATCCAAATAACTTAAGGTTTGATGTGTTAATACTATAATATTTTAAAAAGCACATTCTAGGCTAAACGGATCTTATGCATGTTATAGCTCATGCTTTATTGCTAATCAAATAGACATTCTAGGCTAAATGGATCTAATATGCATGTTATAGTTCATGTTTCTATTGCTAATCAAAGACTTAAGGCAATGCCTCTTCAAATAATAAACAAAAATATGCTTAGAGATGGTAGTAGGTGGAAGGTTTATCCTTGGATTTGCATTGGTAGCTCTTCACAAGTTCTTGCACTTGCAATGTAAACCTCACATGTATCTCTTCCTAGCAAAGCTTCAAGTTGTTTTCTTTGCGTAGGACATTTTGGTTGCATTGGGGGATGGGTTGAACTTTAGCATATCCCTCACTTGCGAACCCAATCCATATATAGGCTAGTATGCAATTATTATGTGAGTGCACTTGCTTACATAGGCCAGTACATAGTTAGAAGATAGCTTGCACTCATTATCAATTTATGTGTTTTGAATATTTTGTAGGATGTAGATGGCTTGATAGGGATATCCTTTTGGTGTATTTGGGGTTCAATTCTCATTCAGTGTTATCTAATTATGTTTTTGTGCAATAATATTTGCCAAAATTTATTACTTAATATATATAAGATACATTGTATACTTATAAGTAGGATTTTCTTCAGTGGATGTCGCCAAATTTGTTAGTACTCTTTAGGATATAAATATTTAGGTGGTAGATATATATATATATATATATATATATATATATAGAGAGAGAGAGAGAGAGAGAGAGAGAGAGAGAGAGAGAGAGAGAGAGAGAGAGAGAGAGAGAGAGAGTCCAAATACAATACCTTTGTATGAACCCTATTGCCACATAAAGTGTGCCTTAGCATGTTAATTGGCCTAATTGTTACTAGCATTGGTGTAAAGCATTGACCTAAAATCGATGCAAAAAATCAGCCATATCTATCTATTAACAAAAGCTTTTGCTACCTTGCCACAAGGCATTTCATAGAAGATTCCATGCATCAACTAAAGATATATTTTCAAAAGCGGTTTTATAAAATTAAAATTGATTCTCATCCACAATTTCAGAAAACCCCCATTGGCCCCTCGGCCCCGCCATTCAAGAAGCACCTCTTTGTCTCAGTGGAGGGATGGAAGTCAAGAAAATCCTACCTCATAGTTTAAGAAGCTTCTCTCTCTCTCTCTCTCTCTCTCTCTCTCTCTCTCTCTCTCTCTCTCTCTCTCTCTCTCTCTCTCTCTCTCTCTCTCTCTCTCTCTCTCTCTCTCTCTCTCTCTCTCTCTCTCTCTCTCTCTACCTTTGATGTGTAAGCTCGAGATTTTGGGGATGGGAGAGTTGCCCCATCTAATAACCCTAGCTACCTTTTCCCATCAATTCTAACCCCTCAGCTATGTTATTGCTTTGCCCTTGCATGTTTTGCATGCTACATCCACTATTAATAACTCTACTAAGAAGAGAGCATACTTTTTTTTCATTCATCTTTCATGCTTCACATGTTATGGTTGGAATATTACAAATACATTGCAAAATCACTTTTTCTTCATTCATCTTTCAAAATTGTATAGTTCGGATAAACAATGGTATTGATTTTTTTAACTTTGTATATTGGATAAGTGCGAGGTACAAATATATTTTCAAAAATTAAGTTATTGTTTTAATAAATAATATGGAAGTGCATTACATTAACTATTAATAATACAAGTGCTTCATAATGGTTTCGGGATCTCTCATGGTTTGTTCTTTAGAGACTTAACTAATCATGAATCATATTGCCACGTAAGACATGCATTAAGATGTGAAATATAATAACCAATAGTAACATTGGTGTTTTAAAGTTCAGTGCAAAGTGTCGAGAGGAAACTAGGTGTGAAGTGCCTAATACGTTCTTACATGCTTGGAAGGAAGGTGTGGATGCAGTAAGATTTTGTCATACTATATTTCTAAAAAAATTAGGGACAAAGGTGTAAATTGGAAATTATAAGGGTTAGTGCATGTCCTCCTAAATGTTGAATAGGTGATAGTGGGTAGCATTATATCCTTGTCTTTGGCCCTTTGTTGCCATGGTCTAAGAAAGCATTAATGAAACTCATGTAGCTTATTCACAATCTTTTTTTTTCAAGAAACATGTAGTAAGCATGGTTAAGCATGGGGTTTGGGACTTCAATTCTTAAGGGTGATTATATGGTGGGGTTACATTTATTTGATGTTCGAGTGCATATCATTGCTTTTAGATGGGCACTGTTTGTGACATGTCTATTGCTTATCATCCATGGATACTTATGGATAGGGAGTTGATTCAACATGCTTCATAAATTACAAGTTTAATGGAAATATACAGTACAAGTTTCATGGTGGGATATTCAAAATTTTTCTTCTCATGACTATCCCATCTCTTGGTATCTTGGCAAGGAGTGTTGTCATATGCAATGGGGGAGCCTCTATTGAATACAACAAGCTTTGCCCAACAAGATGCCAAGAACCTCTCAAATTATTGATAGGAAAAAAAAGAAGTCCCTTATGAAAATTTCGATAGAATGGAACACTTCAGGAAGATGCAGCTTAAGAATGCCCTTTTGCCTTGTATAAAACCCACCATTTATATTTTAAGGGGCTTTTGGTAGAGATTTATGGTGCCTATAAGTTATGAATACATTGGGTCTGCTTGACTAAATGGGTATCCACTCTAGGATTGATTCATTCACTTGATAAACGCAACTGAGTGAGTAGTTAGAAGTTCAACAAATTTGAACATATTTTAAGTTGATTCACAAATGTTATCTTGTTGGTATAATATGCTATCTTATTGCATATTAAGTATTTATAAATTTGTTATTATGTGCTACATCATATGATGCTAAAGGGAGTGTCAACTAATTAGTCCTTTAGGCTATGATGTCTCAAAATAAGTTACCTATAAAAGTTGGTCACTGCTCATAGATTAAAAAATTGTAGTAATTTCCAAGAAGTTCGCAAGAGTTTATAGTTGAACAAATTGCAAAAATTTCCCAAAAAGTTTTGCTTCATGAGTGTTTACAAAAAATCAACATTCATCGGAAAATAAATTACAATTTAAAGAAACCTTTAAAATCTGTACAAGAAGACTCAAAACCTTGAGAACTTATGAAAACTTTCATTCAAAAAATGGCAAAATACATGTGATTCAATTCAAAATTACCTTCAAAGTTTTTTGGGAGGGTTTTTGTATAAGCCGTTTTCATTTTTACCACGAACAATGAACTTGGCATTAGGCAAGGAATGCTCTCATGAAAACTTTTTTGATAAAAGATAAAGGAACCTTTAACTAAAGGAGAAAAAACAAACCTTTAGAAATTTTGGGTGAAATCTTATGCAATTGCTATTTTTATAACGAAAAATTGTGCAAGGTTCAAGGTTTTAAACATTCTATTCAAATGTAAAAAATTGTAGGTTTAAGACTTTTGAGTTTAAATTAAAACCTTTGGTTTGTGGGGAATGCTGCAGGTGAGGCGAGGTAAAGCACTCGGGTACTTATTTCATACTCGACCGGGGATTTTATCACTCTCCTCCACTGCAGAGACAGCTTCTGGCTCGTGAGCCGGAAGGGTCGAGATCCATCTCAGACGGAGAGATGTCGACTCCTATCGAGGATGATCGCGCAGCGATAGCGCAGCTGCAAGAATGTTAACGACGGCGACTGGGGTGATGGATTTCTTGCTCTTGTCGAGTCAGTGGAAAGGAGTTGTGGCGGGAGTGCTGCTAGGAGTGTGCATTGCCTATTCCTTGCAGGCGCTCAGCTCTCCTTCCTTCCTCAGCTTGCCACAAGGTGCCTGGAGTGGCATTCGCAGTAGCTGCAACCACCCCACCCCACCTCTTTCGGGTAAATATATGAGAAAAACAAGCTCTTAATGCTTTCTTTCTCAAGATCTGAATTGTCGAATTTTCTTGAGAATAACGAGTTAGGAATAGGAATTTGTCAATGCTTAACAGAATGTAAATGCTTTGCTCAGAGATCCTAAGGGAACGTCTAAATAAGCTGTGAAAACAAGGAGCTTCAGATGATCGCAAGCTAAATGTGCAAAATTGGAAAAAGGGACAACATTGGGGAAAAGGGGAAAATACTGTATGCTCCTTAGAAACACATGCGTGGTTACTGACACAAAAACACATCCTATGTGTAGCAGAAGGCAATGAAATTGTTGTGTAGTTGGTTCAAGATGCACAAGCTTCAATTGGTTTCTGGTGTTTGAAGCTTCAAGTTCTGGCTACAGTGGGTGACACAGCCTCTCAGAAATGTTTGCTTTTGGGATACTGCTGAGACTGAAAGTTGTCTCTCAAAAGTGGCTACAGGCCATTTGGATTGTGAGTTAAATTGCTCCTAGGCATGGCAAGTTGGGCTCAGGGACTAGATGTGGCTTGTGTGTGGGATGACACTCGCTCGTAGGTAGGATGATGCCGAATGGTGCACGTTCATCAATTAGCACAATGCCAAATGTGTACATTCCATGTTGTGTTGTGTTAATCAGAGGATGTCACGTCCCTAGCTTGCTGCTATGATGGTCACGATCTTGCCACCTTGTAATAGTCACGTGTATCCACCAAGGGTCTAAGAAACAAGACTAACAAAGTGGTGACTTGGGGGAATTGTAGCTTGGGTCATAGATGAGGCCTTGCATGTGGATATGAGGATTTTCAAGGGAGCTATGCTTTTCTCATATTTTGGCAACATTTGAGCAGAATCTCCATTCGAGATTAGTTGCATGCATAATGGACCTAGGGACATTGTCATAGATGGAAGTTGATTGCTAGTATTATTGTTTGGTACATTTATTTGGATTGTGATTTGTTACCATACTATAGACTTCTTGGATGTCTCCCTTGCAGAGACTCTTTTCGAGGATTTGGATGGAGATCATCCATGCTCTGTGTAGGAGATGGGAGAGGATGCAAGGTGGCTTTGAGAGAATGGTGAGGAGTGTAAAGAAATACCCTAACATAGAAACACAAACAGAAACCATACGACAAAGCACAGGCTGATAAAAGAACACACTTAGGGTTAGGGTAACTCGGAGACAATGAATTCAGAAAAGAAATGAAGTGATATGATTGTTGAATATACAATGCTCATGCAGCAAACACACTATGCAGTGAATGAATATTGAACCTCGATCTCTTGTATCTTAAGGATCAGGGTAGGGGTAACGAGCTAGAGAGCGTGTCGTACTCTGAACAGATCTCAAATCGCAGCAAGGCAGCCTCCGGATGTCGAACATCAATAAATGCAGTCAAGGCGTTGGATTTGATGCAAGAGAGAGAAATACTAAAAACGCAGGTTGCATGAGAGAGAAAGACTAAAAACATGGGAAAAACCAGCAACAACAATCAGTATGCTGAAATCAGCTCCGAACAGTGTATGGTAGGTTGGGAATAGGCGTTAGATTGTTATAGACAGCAATAGCTAGCTTGGACTGCGATGTCCTCTTCGTCTGGGGTGTGGGCAGCAAGCTAAAATACCTGAAATCTGCAAAAACGAGATTAATTTCTAAATGGAGAGTGATCAGTAACAGTCACTCTACTGTAAGCAGCTGCAAACTACGGGTGGAAGGTTGGAAACAGGCGTCAGATTGTAGATGATAGCAAGGGACAACTGAGACTGTGATGTCCTCTGCGAAAGGGGATGATAGCAAGGGCAATTGAGACTGCGATGTCCTCTGCGAAAGGGGTGTGAGCAGCAAGCTGAAAACACTTGAAACTTGCAAAAACGAGATTGAGGACGAATGGAGGGCAACATATTTATTTATAGAAAGTTTGGGCCCTCCCAAGTGGGTTTGTGCTTATGGGACATAGATACTCTCTAGGAACACATTTCTTCTAAATAAACAAGGTTTCTTCAGTAATTAAGCATGTTTTGGGGCTGTTTTAGTAAAGCTAATGCATTTTTAGTTCAACAAGGAGGAGAAATGCCTTCTTGCAAGCCTAGAACTCTGGACCTTTTTTTATACAGCCCCTTAGATGGTTTGGCATTCCCAGATCAATTGTTCACACAACCTATCTATGGAGACGTGAAATTTTGATCCTTTTCTCAGCATTTGGCTTCGACATTAACTAAATGTGCACATGTGATGTTCACATGTGATGTGCAAGCTAAGCAAAAGTTTAATTAAATGGCTGAAAAATCCACTAAGAAGGTTGTTACTTAGCATAAATTTATTTGTAGGTAAAGGAGAGGTGGTTGGAGGTTGGTGGAAGGGTGGCAAGAAAGTGCCTCCTATTTTGGACACTAAGGATAAGATCTTTGAGGTTGCTTATTGTGTTGAGAATATGGATGTAGCCTATTAAAAGGTTAAGTGGGCACGTCATTGATACAGGAGAAGTAAAAGAGGCCAGCTAATTGCTATTGATGTGCTTTGTAGTGTGCTGAGAGTAGTCATGTATTGTTGCGTTTTGAAAAGACAAGGCCTAAAAAGATGAAGGGAAGAGAGAAATTATATTTGAAGCTGAGTATGTGTTACTATGGATCCTTTTAGGTGTTGGAAAAGATTAGTGATGTTTTATATATATTGACATTAGAGGATAATGCCTTTTATATGAGCTTGTTGAGGCCTTTTCATGTGATGTGCTAGGGGATACATCTATTGAAATTCAGCTCGAGGTTGAGGAGGTAGATGAGAGGTAAAGTTTCAAGGAGATATTTGGTCAAGTTTCAAAATTATTCACCAATGGATGCTAAATGGATGGAAAAGGGTGACTTGGTAGACCATCATGAATTGTTGTAGCTTTACTTTGATGCTTTCCAACTTGAGTTGACTTTAGATTAGGCTTAGTTAGGTTTTAGCAGAGGAAGGGTCTAGAGCATTGCTTGATGCTTAAGGGGAAGGTAGCACTTCTACTCGTCTAGTGATGGGCAGGTCTTGTGTATAGTGGATCTCGAATGTGTTCAGCATCATCCAAGGTACTGTTGCTGACAGTATGTTTGCCATGGGATCACTATTCAGTGTACTAGTCATTGTAGTTCGATATGTAGATATGTATGGTTTTCATTGTAGCTTTGAAACCGTACATTTGCATCTGATAATGGTCTTTAGAGATTGATTATTAGTTACTAGTTTTTAGTGGTGGATGATCATTAGTTATGAGTGGTACTGAGCTGGTTTTGTGAATAGTAGTGTGTTGTTTCATGCCATTGATAGTTCAGACATGGTTTATGCTTTAATATGGTTGTTTGGCCGGAACATTTGTGATATGTTAAGTAATGGATGCATCCCATGAGGTTATGGCAATAGTTTTGGTTTCTTTTTGTGTTGTTATGTTTTGATTATGTTGGTTGAAAATTTTCAGCAAGAATTTTCACCAAATGTTTGGTAGTAGCATGGCTATATAATAATGATGGATGTTATATTACTATGATACGTTATGGAAAATTCCATTGTAGTGTATTGCTTTTGGCACAATATAGTGCGATTGGGGAGTATTGCAAAAATTTCAAGGGGGAGGTTTGTCACGGCCACGTGAAGTTTTGATGCTTTGGTTAGCATTTGGCTTAGACATTAAATATATGAGGTGCACGTGATGTATAAGTCACTTAAGTAGCATGTGATTTATAAGTCACTTAAGTCACAATCATAGGTCAAAGACCCCGAGATGTCAGTAGGTGTCAAAGGGAAAAGTTATAATAAGTTATGTTAGTCAGATACTAGGTGTTTGGTGACACTTTGGGCCTAGGGTATGTAGTTAGCCATTAAATTTCAGTGGTAACATTAGGACATAGGCATGCATTAATTAACAAATGCTATTTGAAGGGTATTAATGCTCAAGACCACTTGGAAGTCAAAATGGCCTAGCCAGTTTAATTGTGGATGGGCATGTTTAATTTTTTGTGCAAGGACAAGGGCTGAAATTAGTTTTCAGAATTAAATGGCTAAAAACCCCATTAAGGAAGTTGCCACTTGGCAAAACTTTCCCATGCAAGCAAAAGGAAGGCTATTGGAGGTTCACTCTAGCAATTTTGGAGGTTGAGAGAGAAAGAGAGAGGAGGCTGTTCCAGCAAGCGCTAGTTGATTGACAGCCATTCCACCCAAAAGGGAGTTGCATAGAGCCAAGTGATAACATCTAGGAGGCCTTGAGCAGCAGGCAACATCTTGTAGAGGCTAGAAATAAGCAAGCAATAGCATTTTGAAGCCTTTGGGCTGTAGGTGATTGTATGTTTGCTAATTAGGAGGCAGCTTGCTGATAATTCAGCCACTTTGCGAAGAAATTCTGAATTTTCTCTCTCCTCAGCATTCACTAATAATCCCCAGCAAGATCTCAGCCATTCATAGCAGATCTCAACCAATTTCTTCGGAATTCAGCCATCAATGGTGGACAGTAGGAGCATTAGCTGATGTAAATTCTAATTTGTAGCAGATAAGGTTTAGTAGCCACCTCGGGTCCCACATCTTGATTGGATTTGGGGCTCATTTTGACCAGCCAAGGGTCGATTGTGGAGGCCAATCCTTTGTTAGATGAAGGGGCAAATCAGATTGACGGCTTGTTGGTCATTTTTGACAGCAAAGGTATTGGAGATTGAAGGAGATTAGAGCCAAATCTCAGTGTATGCTATTCAATATTAATAGAATTGATTAATAAACATTTATGTTTTCAGTTTATGTGAATTTTGTGCTCGCTATAATTAGTGTATAATTAGGTCATCACCACCCTTTCGGAGAAGGAAGGCTAGTTTTACAACCATTGTATTTGGGTGTATTTTTTAGATGAGCTTTTTACCTATTTGCCTAGTTAGGTGAGCTTTTAGGGCTCATTGAACCATGATTTGTAAAGGTGTGTTTAGAAAATATAAATGGTTGTATATGATGATGGATTATGTGTATTTGTGAAAAACATACATACATATGCATGTAGGAAACACCCCCTTCATCATAAAGTTAGGCCTCCACTTGCTTTTCTTCTTGAGCATAAAGGACGAGTCCCACAAATGTTTGGGTCTCATCCCTTGATATTATAGAAATGAGAATTGTCTCTTCCAAAAGTGAATTTTTGGGAGACCCTAGATAGTATCTTTGAGCCCTCTAAACTTTTATCTTTGGGTACTTGCCCCACAACCTCATGAGCACAAGCCCCCCACACTAAGCCTTGCAAACTTGAAAAGTGTGATTTTGTCTTCATAGTTTTCAATCTTAGCTTGAAAAGTATGAAGGGAATATTACACCTTTCAAGCTTATGGTGATATATTTGGCTATTAAACACTATATGTGCATGGTGGGATGTGTTTTTATGGTGAGACCTAATGCATATTTAGACAAGCTAAAAAATTGCGTGTAATTATATACATTTTGTGTGTGTGCGTGTGCGCAACACACGGATGTTTATGTGTGCGTGTATAGGGAAAAATAACTTGAAGTTAGAAGTATCTCTCTCTCTTACAACAACCCCCCCAGGGAAAAATAACTTGAAGTTAGAAGTATCTTTCTCTCTCACAACAACCCCCCCCCCCCCCCCCACACACACACACCCCTTTTTATGCGATTATATAGGGAAAAATAACTTTAAGTTAGAAGTATCTCAAAATTACTTTAAAATTGAATCTATACAACAAATATATTAGAGTGCAAGATTTGGTGATTTTCACTTCAAATTGAGCTTAAAAGGCCCAAAAATCTCGAAAATGATTGTAAACATGACCTATTTTAGCTCATGATGAAGTTTTAGAGATGTGTTTTTTTGAGCCCTATCGTGGTTCGTGCTAGACTAGAGCTTGGAAAGTGTGAAGGACAAATCGTGTTAAGCTCCAGTGTGGTCTATGCTAGTGCTAGTGTAGACAACCACAAGGCTTACAAGATTGCATTCTTGAAACTTCAACCAAAGCTAAAATAGGTCATGTTTACTTTGTCTATGTTGGTGAAGACCACCATAGGGCTTAAAAGACTGCATTCTTGAAACTTTAACCAAAGCTAAAATAGGTCATGTTTATAGTCATATGTACCACTCGAGGGTGTCAATGACGAGAGAATGGGTGATGAATGAGCAATGTGTTGAAGAACTGCTAGTGGAGATAGCCTAGGATCCACTTAGGAGTGCTTTGCATAATGAGATGCAAAAGAGTATGCTACATGATGAGAATATGCATGTAGCAGGTACCACTTGGACAATGTCCTTTGTGGGGAAATTGTCCACTTGCCCAAGTGTCCTTCCCAAAGATGATGAAATTATGCAATGCAGAGGGGAAGATACAAAAGGTTGGGGAGGCCAATGTTGAAGACAAATGGTGAATTTTGTAAAATATCATGAAAGGGTAGGAATCCCCTCTCAACCTTGGATGTCGATGTCGAAGGTGGAAGAGAAGCTTGATGTCAGCCTTCATGTGGTGCCGAGAACCATGAACATGAAGATGAGGATGAATCGCCCCAATTGGAAGAGCAAGGTAGAAGTCATTGCTATGATAGCATCAAGAGAGATGCTATATGATTTGCCTTGGGAGGAGATGCCTTCATGTTGGTAGAAGAGTAAATCTCCTAGGATGATGAAACCATGAAAGGAACCGCATGGACTCCATGTCTCTAGCCCAAGAAGGATTTATGCAAACTTGCATGTTAACCCTACACTGAAATACAAAACAATGCAAAAGAGAATAGAATCTGCAAAATAGGGGTCAACAGTGAGATGCTCCAAAGCAAAATAAAATAGAAATTAAAGCTAAATGAAAAATGTGAAATGAGTGAATGTGTATAAGTGAATGCAATGGAAGACTAAAGGAAAGACCAGGGATGTGGCCATCGTCATGTACGTCCATCGGTAGGTATCTACCAATGAAACACGTGATGAGGTGCCTAGGATGGGGTGCAGAAGGAGACCGTGGGATGGATGCAAAGAGTGCAATGGGGAAGGAGCTAGTAGATCAATTAGCTAAGCCTTTAGGAGTACTGAAAGATATAGGCTGTTGGGGTTGTCCCCACGACATGTCTAGTGGCCCCTAGAGTAGAAGGAGCAAATGGGGCAATAGTGGGAGGTATAGCTCCATTGGGCTGTCTAGCAGGAGTGGAGGTAGTCATAGCGATTTGCCAAGGCTTCTTGGGAGGAAGACCTTGTTGAGCTAAAATATGCATTACTTGTTGATTAGCCTCTTAAACAGTCCCAAAACACACTAAAAATGCTCTTTTAAAGTTAAACCCTAAAACGAGGAGCGGTTTGAGAGAGTTTAGTGGAAACCCTAATTTTTGGGGTGCCCTTTCACATCTATAAATAGACCCTCCGTCTTCGGTGGACGTCACACTCCGACATTGCTCTGCCCTTGAGCACACTGTACACTCTTACATTCATTTACAGCATTCATTCACTTTAGAGTTGTGTTCTCTCTCTCTCTTCTTCTGTTTGTGTTTGAGTTTGCGTTTAGGGTTTGAGTTTTGCCCTCTGTGTTTGTGTTTGTCTCTTTGTGTTTCTGTCGTGGTGGTACACTTTGTGTGTCCTCAGTGCAAACCTAGCAGTTTCCTTCACATGGTATGAGAGCTGGTGCTCTTGTAAAGAGTATCACCTGCGGATATTGTGGAGAGTTAGTCTTTGTGCGAGACACACAATACGACTCATTGAATCACAATGTCCCAGACACCTTCTTCTACAGTTCCTATGATGTCTTATTAGGCTTCTCCATCATTGGAGGCCCTGAGACAGCATTATGGATTTGGTGAGAAGGACGACACTCCACCTTCACGAGATTTCAGTAACATGATGGAGGAGGACTTTGAGGAGTACTATCGCAACAAGTATGGTGATGTTTACACCCCTCCTACTAGTTTTGCTACCACATCCGGACTAGTTGGTAAGGTTGGCCACCTCTTCGATCATGGAGGATATATGGCATTCGGAACGTCTGGCGATCCATCTTCATCATCTCAGCCAGGTCCAATGTCAGGTTTGTACAATTATTTTGTGTTGCGTGAATCAAAACCCTCGCCTGTTTCTTCTTTTGAGGTACAGGATCCGGATGGCTTTGCGTATGTGAACTTCAATAGAGGGGGCTCACGAAGCAGACGAAATTCAGGTACATCTACAGCTTCTGTTTCATTTGAGCATATCACACACACTTCTCACTTCCCCCATCCCACCCTCTTCTATATCACACCTCTCATCATCTTTCCAAAACCTTGGATTACACTCCACATCTGCATCACACACCCTAGGGGTTGGATCTTCCATCTCCGCTTCTAGCACCTTTTCCTTATCCACCTCATTCTCTAACTCTTTGCACCATGGTACTTTGTTAGGGGGAATGCCACCCTTTAACACAATGCCTCTCACCTTTCAGCACATGAGTACACCCATAACTCCTGGGACGATTGTGATGGGCATTCCCCTTACTATCTCGAGCTTCACATCTCCCATGATCACTCCTCATCTTATGGTGCGTCTTCACACTCTCCTTGGGTTACATCTACGCAGGGATTCCCATCTTCTCACCGTGTTCTCGTCCCACCTCCTTGGGTTCCTCATGTGGCTACCATGCCCATGCCTAGTCAACCCATCCCTACCTATGGATCCACCTTGCACACTACACGCATGCCTCGTGGGCACTTTGGGGCCCATTCCCAAGTGTACACTTTCCCATCCTACCCACACTACACTTTTTCACACTATCCATCTCCGAGCACTACCACTCTTGTTGCAACAGCCAAGAATGCCTTCACGGATAAGACGCGTTTTAACGGGTTAAATTTCACTACTTAGTCTAATTTCATGTAACAAGTGCTTGAGTCTTAGGGTCTTTGGGACCTTGTCATTGGTCTAGAGTCTATGTCGAATCCTCGACTAGCTCACCCTGATTACATTCGTCAATGGAGAGCTTGCAATGCCACAGCCAATGTTGAGCTGATGTAGGGATTGCTTTCTGAGTTTCACTCTTAGTTGGAGCACTTCCCACTCTCGTCAAAGTGTTGGAGTCACCTTCTCGACCGCTATGCGGCTCGTGATCGTACTCGGCGCATCATTCTTGACCTTGAGCTTCAAGAGTTCTCTATTAAGGAAGGGGATGATTTGAAAGTCAAGCTGGCCAAATATAGACGGTTACTTGCCGAGTTTACCACTACTGGCACTCCAAAGTCAGATGACGATTAGGTTACATTCTTTTTGAATAAGTTACCCGACAAATACTTCAATTTCATTCAACACATCATCTCCCAACCTAGATTGCTGATTTTCTACGAGTTGAAGTGCCAGTTCTTGCGTTACGCAAGGTTGTATGATAAAGTCCACAAAAAATCCTCATCAAAGTCTTATTCAGAGTAGAGGGGGGGTTGGTTGCCTCTTCTTTGGGAGGGACAACCACTAGTGGCAAGAACTCGCTGGATGCGAAGGCAAGCCAATCAAAGGGTGACTCCTCTTCCTCAAATGGAACCAAAGAATCTAGATCTATCTGGCAGCAACTCCCTAAGAAAAACCGGTTTTGCACACATTCTAGTTGCTAGAGAGCAGGCCATGTGGACGAGGAGTGTCACTCCAAGGCCCAAGGTCTTTCACCTAAAAAGCCTCAGCAGACCGCTGCGACTGCACAGTCTAGTGGGGCTACGTCCTCTGCTCCTACTTTATCTACTCCTTCAGCACCCGTTGTTGCTGCTGTTGGACATGTGGCTCAAGTACAGCCTCAGCGGCCCATCTCTTTCACTACTCCTGAGGGATTGGCTGATTGGTCTGTAGGTTCTGATCCCGTTGCACTTCATGCATCCATCTCACCTTCCTCAATACCTCGTCAGGCGTTTCCTTGGTAGAGCCTTGCTACTGGACATACGCGATGGTAGCCATATTCTTCGACTCGTATGCCTCTAGGTCCTTTTGGATACCCTAGGTCAATCTAGCATTCATTTTTCGCACTCTTAGAGTCGGGCCCATAGGATTCATTATCCTTAGTTTTTCCATTTTTTTGTCTTCCGCTGCATTTACTCACACACATGCACATTCATTGCATTTATTTTGCGTTAGATTTTCTTTCTGTTGGAGCATCTCACCACTAACCTCTGTGTTTGCAGATTCTCATCTCTTTTGCAAGGTTTTGTCTTTTAGTGTAGGGGTAACTTGTAGATTGCTTTGGTCCTCCCTAGGCTAGAGACGCGGGGATGCACAGTTCCTTTCATGGTTTCATCATCCTAGAAGTGCTTGCTCTTCTTCTAGCATGGTGGTTTTCCCTCCCGAGGTGGATCGTGCAGCATCTCTCTCAATGCTATCATGGCGGTGACTTCTACCTTACCCTTCTAGCGGGGTGCTTCATCCACTTCATCTTCTTTCATTCCTTATGGTTCTCGGCACCATATGAAGACCGACATCAGGCTCCTCTTTCTTCTTCGGCATCTACATCCAGGTTGAGAGGGGGTTCCTATCCTTCTTGGTATTCTACAGGCTTCAACACTTTGTCTTCGACATCAGCTTCTTTCCCTTGTTGTACCTTACCCTTTGCATTGCATGATTACGTCATCCTTGTACTAGGGCGCTTGGGCAAGTGAATAATTTTCCCACGAGGGACATTGTCCAAGTGGCACCTGTTGCATGATCATTCTTCAGCATGTAGCATACTTTGCATCTCATTGTGTAGAGCATCACTTGCGCGGATTCTAAGCTGTTTCCACCGGCGACTGTTGTTACCACACCACCATCCTTCTTGATCACATGGATACCTCATCACCTATTTTTCCTCGTCATTGACACCCTGAGTGGATGGATTAGCTTGTACTGTTTTGTGATGTGTTGGGTATCCTCCCTACTCCCGTTTTCTGGGTCACTTTTACTCAATCGGTTGTATCCCATTAAATTTACTTCACTTATTCAAAAAAATAAAATAAAAAAATTCAATGTAGTTCAATCTGCCTTTGTATGGCTTGGTAGGCCACTGGGCAGCCGACGTGCACCCTTTGTCCGATGCCCTGTTCTCTCTGGGGTGACTACTTTGGATTTCCTTGGTAAGATAACCATCGCCTTTGTAGTCTTGGTAGGCCACTGGGCAGTCGACGTGCACTCTTTGTCCGATGCCTTAGCTGCTTTGGGGTGGGACGCCTTGGGGTACATAAATATCACAATGGCTGGCCAAACCTTTCAGCTCAGTTTTGGGCCTGAGAGGGGCTGTTGAGCTAAAATATGCATTACCTGCTGATTAGCCTCTTAAATAGCCCCAAAACACACTAAAAATTCTCTTTTAGAGTAAAACCCTAAAACAAGGAGCGTTTCGAGAGAGTTTAGTGGAAACCCTAATTTTTGGGGTGCCCTACCACATCTATAAATAGATAGGCTGCACCCATTCAGCCGTTATCCTTGTTTGCAGGTCACACCAGCCCACAACCAGCCCACACACCCTCTGGCCTGCAGCCCGCCTCCATCTGCTTTCCAGCCATCATCGATTGCAGCCACATCATCTTCAACCTGTCCATTGTTATAGGCGACAGCTCTCAGCTGCTGGCGACTGCTCCAAACTGTCCCAGACTGCTGTTCAGCCTGCTGTCCATCATCTCTAGGGTCAGCCAGCCTGCGTTTTCAGCATTGCAGGCCTTGACACTCTCAAACACTGTTTCAGCTTGCTGTTTACAGCAGACTGTGCACAGTTTCCAGCCCTCGCATCGGTGGTACACTTCTACGTTTACCAGTCTCTAGCCTCCAGACTATTGCATTTTGGTGACCAGCTTGCTGCCATTCACTATTCAGCACTCCTACACTCCGACTAGTGGTCACAGACTTGGGATCCGTCTTCGGTGGATGTCACACTCCGACATTGCTCTGCCCTTGAGCACATTGTACACTCTTACATTCATTTACATCATTCATTCACTTCAGAGTTGTGTTTTCTCTCTCCCTTCTTCTGTTTGTGTTTGAGTTTTTGTGTTTGAGTTTTGAGTTTTGCGTTTAGGGTTTGAGTTTTGCTCTCTGTGTCTGTGTTTGTCTCTTTGTGTTTCTGTCGTGGTCGTACACTCTATGTGTCCTCAATGCAAACCCTAGCAGTTTCCTTCATAGACCTTGGGTCTTAGTAGGTACGACATTCCTCGTGCAGATGGTTTGATATCTGGCAGCGTGTGCAAAATCTATTTTTCTTAGGGAGTTGTTGCCAAATGGGTTTTGTTTCTTTGTTTCCATCGGAGAAAGGGGTGTCCCCTTGTTTTTGCTTGCCTTTGCATCTTGAGAGTTCTTGCCACCGCCGGTTTTCCTTTGCGAAGAGGCAACCAGACCCCTCTTTGAATAAGAGTATGTAGAGGACTTCTTGTGGGCTTGATCGTGCAACCTTGCATAATGTAAGAACTGACACTCCAACTCATAGAAGGTTGGCAATTAGGGCAACAAGATAATGTGCTGAATGAAATGGAAGTATTTTTTAGGCAGCTTATTTAAAAAGAATGTAACTTGATTGTTGTCTAACTTTGGAGAGCTAGTAGTAGCAAAGCTCAGCAAATAACCACCGATATTCAGCCAACTTGACATTCGAATCATCCCCTTCCTTAATGAAAAACTCCTAAAGCTCAAAATTGGGATTGATATGTCGAATGTGATCTCTCGCCACATAGTGATCAATGAGATGAGTGTCGCTCAGATGTGGGGGGAAAATGTTGTAACGGAGAGTGGAACGCAAGAAGTAGCCCTTGCATTAACTCAACATTGCTTGTGGCATTGCAGGCTTTCCATTGACAGATGTGCTTAGGGTAAGTTAGTCAAGGGTTCGGCATAGGCTCAAGACTAACTACTATGTCTCAAAGTCCCTGAGTGTTGCATGAAGTCTGTCCAACCAAGTGGTAAAATTTGACCCATTAAAATGAGTCTTATCCGTGAAAGCATTCTTGGTCGTAGCAACTTGAGTGGTAATGCTAGGGTTTGCAGTGAGGAAACACAAAAAGTATGACCACGATTGAAATACAAAGACTCGGATAGTGACGTGCGAAACTCAAACCCTAAATGCAAAATGCAAACACAAAGAGAGAAGAGAGAGGACTCTGAAGTGAATGAATGAATGCTGTAAATGAATGAGAGAATGTACAGAATGCTCAAGGGCAAAGCTGTCTTGGTGGCTGTTGTGGGAGTGGGTTGAGGGAGGTGTTGATGTGTACGGTCCACTGGAGACGGATCTCGAGTGCAGCAACCACCACTCGGAGTAGAGGCTGATGAAGAAAAGTGCTGAAAACACAAAAATGACTTGATGTAGATGATGAAGTTGATCATTGGCAGCAATAGGAGGCTGATCGGTAGCTGTAGACCACATAATAGCAATCGTTGGGGGCTGAACAGCTAGTGGAAGAGGGCTGATGGTTGAAACCTGCAAGACAAGGATAGGGCCGAATGGTGGGCAATGTGTTTATTTGTAGATGCAGAAGGATCCTCCCAAAGTAGGTTTTTGCATGTGGGACATAGAAACTCTCTAGAGTTGTTACCTGTTTAATGAAACTTTTGGTAATTTATATGTTTTGGGGCTGTTTTAAAGAGCTACTCAGTGGGTAATGAATTATTAGCTCATCACCATGAAGTTTTAATTACAATTGCTACTAATTATTGATGTTGATTGCGTGGGTTTAGGGTTGGGGTTTAAGAGTTTGAATGCTGTCTTGCAATGGGCTTTGGGGTTGGTGTCTTCGAGGCTATTTTGGTTGTGACCCCATTCAAGGTATCTTCTATAACTTGTATGTAAGTTGTTCCAACTGTTGACATGAAGTGTTAAACTGATTTGTCTTTTCAATTCAGGAACATCCTTGTACTTGTGTAGAGAGAGAGAGAGAGAGAGAGAGAGAGAGAGAGAGAGAGAGAGAGAAGAGAGAGAGAGAAGCAGTGTGTGGTTGCTCTTCATTGGTCTCTCTTTCGTGCTAGATGTATTGATCAGCACCGCACCCCTAGGTCCTTATTACTCCTTTCTTTCTAGAAGACTGGGGTGCAGTGCATGGTAATACGAGTATTCAGGGCTCTTGGTGGCATGTTCTTAATGTTGATGCACCATTCTCGATCCTTGGAGGATATCAGGATTTGTGGGACCAACTTTTGATGATATTGCAGCCTAGGGAGCCCTTCCCCGCTTTTGCTTTTGATTGTCCATGGCAAGATTGGGATCTTGCGGGATGGCTCCAGCTTGAGAAGGCTTTCGCTAACCAAGTGTATCACCTATACCATCATTGGCTAAGGCTCTGTATAAATGTAAAGTCTTCCTTTGGTGTGTGATGGTTGGTCGGCTTCCCCTTGCCTCAACGCTTTCAAAATGCCGAATTTCCAATGGCAATTACTTTTTTTGTCTCACTAGTATGGAATCCTCTCCCTGCTGATTTCTTTCGTTCTGTTTGTCCTGGAAAATTTGGACCCCTTTGTTTGATGTTAGGAGGGCTGTGGTTGGCACATCATTGTGCCCTTTTGATTTGGTCTTTTCCAGAACCTAAGTACCCCACTCTTGCACAACCGCATATGAAGATTCTGTTTTCTTTTTTTTGGTTCTGGGGCCGTTGGTATACTTGGATCACTTGGAATGCTTTTGTTTTTGACTCACCTTTTGGTATTCAAAGACATTTTGCAAGATTGAAGGGTCTCCTACATTGGTAGCTGGATCTTATTCAGCACACAGATCTTCTTTCCAGGAAGGACTTGGTTCCTTGGCATGTGACAATTTTTGCTACTTCTTTGTTGTGACTTTTGTACTCTTTTAGTCATTTTATATAATACAATTACTTGTTATGAAAAAAGAAAGATTAGTGTGCATGTGTTCACCACATCAAGGTGTGGGGCATCCATAGACTAAGTGTGGCCCAAAAAATAGGCATAAGAGTCCAAAGAAGAAGGCGATCCAAGTAAGAGAAAATGAGAGGTGTGCGACATAAATAGACATGGTTAAAGAAAGGCAAGGGAGAGATCGAAATACCGATAGTTGCAAAACGCCCGGGGAAGGATAGCTTGAAAGAAAAAAGGGCAAGCACTTGAGGGAGGACTATGAGGGAAAAGGAGGAAGTGC
The DNA here is from genome assembly GCF_053477565.2 of Lygodium microphyllum. NCBI lineage: Eukaryota > Viridiplantae > Streptophyta > Polypodiopsida > Schizaeales > Lygodiaceae > Lygodium > Lygodium microphyllum. The sequence goes on from NC_141139.1 coordinate 77,607,886, forward strand.
CATGCGGATCCAACCTTGAGAGAGGTCAAGGGAAATGGGAGGTTGACAAATGGAAGTTTGGAACATGATGCAGATCTTTTGTAAGTAGATGAGGAGTGTGGGCTCAAAGAGAAGGTTTCTTGAAAAGCAAGGAGGCTCACGAGGGGAAAATTGACTCGGGGGAGAAAGGAGGTGCATATGTTGTAGACTTGAAGAGGGGTCAAAGAAGAGACTAATCCAAAAATTGAGTAAAAGCTTGCCTAAAATCTTTTATGATCCTAAAAGCTCCCCTAAGTAAGCTCACCAAAAGATTTCCTCCATTGTATTTGTGATGTACTTAACTACTCTTTATAGGGTTCTCTGTACTTAGCTACTCTTTACAGGGTTCTTTGTACTTTGTATTTTACCTCTAGAGGATTTTCTTGGAGGTGTTGTAAATAGAAATTTCTCTTCTTTGAAAAAAAAACTGAAGCTTGAGTATTGTCTTACAAGGGACATTTTGGCATATCTCTTCATGAAGTCTTTTTAGGCATGTAGGCATTCTTGAGAACTGAGAGGGGCTCTATATTTCTAGCCTTTTCTTGTTAGTGACAGTTAAGGGTCGTGTCTTGCATCTTCTGCGGCTGGTACCTTTGGCAGTGGACATAACAATGTTGGGCAGATGTGTGTTTGTATGTGCATGCATAATGCATGTGTGTAATGCCGAACTACCCAATTCTAAATGCTGCCAGTCTCCTCGGCAGTGCCATCCTTTGTAGATCAAGTTATAACATTTATTTTGGAAAAAAACATGTGTAAGTGGATTATGTATGCTCATCTGGCGTGCATGAAATTTTATATGCATGTCTTGTCAGGTGCATGCATGTGCCTTGTTTTTCCTTCCTTGAGCAGTTGTTAATTGGCCACTTTTCAACCAATGGGTCTGGGTAAGGACATCATGTTGCATCTGATACACAATTTTTGGAACTTGAGAGTTTGTAAGAGTCCTACTTTGTTTGCTTGTGTGCAAATTATTCTGCATGCTTAAAACCTTCTAAGCTTTTTTCAGGTAATGGCAGTGGTTTTTCACAAGAAGAAAATGCCACCTTATATGCAAGTGAGCATGCTATCATTGGGAACACAGATTTGCAACATGAGACGGAGTCAATATCTGAAGGTCACCGGTCAACAGTTCTGCTTGCTTTGTGGGAAGCATCCAGTGTTTTATCTATCAGAAGTCTGGATGATCCCTGGCTAAAGGGTGCAGCGGTCTCACCATCAGATGCACCTCGAGCACCTCATCTTCAAAACTGCAAAGCTGATCTCATTATGAATCGGAAAATGGATGAGTGGGATGAGAAAGGAACATTGTCTTCCTGGATTCTTTGGAGAGGCCAGCGATTTGGTCTTACATTTAATACAATGGCTGAGAATTTTGCAGAAAATGTTATGGGTTTAAACTACACAGAAAGGCACCTTTTCCCCCCTTGGGTAAGGATCTTCACATATGAGCATTACTCTGTGATGTTGTGGTTTATTTATCTCAATTTCTCTGATGTTCAAATTATTCACCTAAATATCACGGTTTTTGTCTTGTGAAAGGTGGAAATACAAGCTTTTGGGAGCGTGCGATAGTAAGCTTAATGGAATGCTCAGTTTAAAATGCAAAGGGTGTTCCATTATCCCTTTGCATTTCGTTGTACCATTCTCTGGTGATGTCTTGAGTGTGGATAATGTTTAGCCAAGTGCCTGTTCTTCTCTCCACTAGAGTTGTCCTCTGTTGCATTATCCCATATCTGCATCTTGTTGTCTAGGCATCTGAGCCTAGTATGCCGATGATAATCTTCCATCTTTGACTCTACTTGTTGATCACTCTGTCTGAGGGAAGTCCAAATAAGGATGAGTTGTGGAATACTAAGTATTGCAAGAGCGAAGTGCTTGTTTAATTGTCATACCCACTAAGAGAGTGGAGCAAGAACTGCATGTCCAGTGATTATCATATTTTCACTACTCTTAATAAACTTTTATATCTTGATCTAAGTTGAAAGGTTGTTTGTTGTACATGATTAACCACATTTTTGAATTGACAACTTGTCCGCTTCTGTCAGCTGTGTGCATTTCAAGGGTATTCGGCTCTTTATTAGGCTTATTATTGGGTGCCTTTATGGGCAGTTGGGCAGCTCACTTAGGGCTAGTGCATGTGTCTCGGGTCTCATCTTGTAGCCTATATATACTACACTCCTCCATTCTTGGAGTATTGAATCATATCCATCTGGAGAGAGGGAGATTTCAGGTACTGCTGGGCATTACATATGCCATCATCTTTGTGGTTTGTACAGTACATCTCATGTATTGTGTTGTGGATTCTATTGCTTATTCCTTTATTCTTGAGTTCTTGGTTCTCCCTTTCATTGCTTGTTCTTCTTAGTGTTTAGCAGTTGTGTTCTTTTGCTTCCTTTGCTTATTCATATGGTATCAAACAATCAATGTTGCTGGTTTTGGTGCTTTCTGCTGCTGTTCCTGCTTTTTCAGGTCTGCTAGAGGCTGGTTCCACTGCTCTGTAGGCTATCAATGATTGTTTTTTTTGCTGCTGATGTCATTATGTGAGCCGGGTGACCTGCTGTATATGCTGCCTTTCAGCTGGGCAAAGCTTCTTCTTGCTGGGCAACCGGCTGGACGAGCTGGATACCCTGTGTTTCTGCTCTTGCTACTGTCTGAGCAGCTGCTGCTTTGTGGAGCCCTCCTATATAGTTGCCTACCTGTCCCAATTGCTGTTGATTTTGCCTTTCTGCTTGGAATGCTATCAGCATTTGCCACTTTTGACTTCTAAGTTGATGTTTTGTCTGTTTTATGCTGTCAACAGTTCCTTTCATGCACGTGATTTAAAGAAAAAAGGAAATGGCTGGCGGTAATCTGATTACGTATTAGTTTTACAGAGGGTTCACATGTGTCAGTTGTCATGTATATTGACTACATTCCTCCACTATTGTTCTTATCTCTTGTATGCTGTGATTGAACTGTGTGATTTGATCATTGAATCTTTTGATTGATGGGGGTAGTTGACCACAAGTACCCTAGGTATATCTTACTCTCTCTATTCTCTGCCATCATCTTATCAGCGATCTTATTTATGACTTTTCTATTTGAGTGGCTTGAGCTTTCCTCACCACGGCCTAACCTTGTTCTTTTGAGGCTCGCTTTAAGCTTGGAGTATGCTTGGCTTTTGCTTCACACTTGCGGGTTCTTCATCTTCTACTTTGACCCTATTCCGAGCTTCTAGCAGCTTCTTTCGATGTGGGTGGTTTCCAGCATGTTTCATCGCGCTTTCATGGTGGTTGTGAAATGGTGTTATGCTTCTTTTGTGGTGATCATATTGATTGATCAACAGTGGTGACCGATGTAGAGAGGATTAGCAGGTTCTTCGGTGGCATGGCTGATCTTGTTTGGTTGATGGACAAATGGTGGTTCCGCGTTAGGGAGGGAAGTTGACTTCTCCTATGGCATGGCTAGGTTGGACCAATACCGACCAATGCTTGGTGGGCTTGGCTATGGGAGTTTTGGCATTTCTTGATCCCTCTATTGCAACACCTATTCTCCTCCATTGTGTGCCTTGGGGTGGAGCAAGGATGCCCATTTCCTATTGTAGGGGAGTGGCTTTCTTCATTTATCCTTAGGCGAGAGATGTATGATTTTGAGAGGGCGGAGATAGGGCATCTTGATGCCTTCCATGCATCTACATGATGCATCAGACCATGAGGGAGGCTTTCTACATTCATAGACGTAATTTGGCAGCTCGATCTTCGAGCTGGTTTGACTCCAAGTCCATGATGGGATTGTTTGTTGATAGCAAGTGGTGTTTGCTTCTAGTTAGTTCCCATATGGGGAGAACACTTTGGTGGTTTGGTTGAAGGAGGGGAATCCATGGTCATAATGTGCTTTTGCAAGCTGTTAGTGACAGACTTTGAGATCCAACTATTTCCACTTTCTATGATTAGTGTACGATCAACATCGACTTTGGTGCTTTCTCTAGGACACATTTGCAACTGACATTGATGTTGGAGTATCCATGGTGCATTCTTTGTCATTGTTGGATGTAATATGGCGGTATAGGTTGGTATGAGACATGGTGGTGGTTCCTAGGGGCTTGTTGTTCCGTATCATTGTATGCTTTATTGTACTAATCACCCATGATCTAAGAGAGTGTTCATGGTGTACATTTCATGGGTGTTAGGCTCTTTATTAGGCTTATTATTGGGCACCTTTATGGGCAGTTGGGAAGCTAATTTAAGGCGAACACATTTATCTGGAGTCTTGTCTTGTAGCCTATATATACTCCAATTCTTCATTCTTGGAGTATCAAATCACATCTGGTTTGGGAGATTGAGATCATACCTGTTTTATGGACGATGGGAGTTATTAAGCTAATTTCGAAAGTTTTGATGCCCTCGATGTTGAAACATTGGCGACCCATTTCTTTGATGGGGATCTATGCACGAAATCTTCTCTAGAGTGATGGCTAATTGCGTCCATAAGCATCTCCCTAGCCTTATGCACCCTAATCAGTATGAAATTGTCAAGCGCAGGAATGTCTTGCACAATGTGTTGAATGTTCAGATGGGCATTGACTATGCTAAGTACTCTAAGCAGGAAGTTGTGTTGGTTCAATTGGAACTTGAAAAGGATTTGCTTATGCATGTTTTTGGATTTTGGTCCACACTTGTCTCATTTGATATGCAAGATCAACACAAATGCCTCTTCACAGGTCATGTTGAATGGTGGGGTCATTGAGCTGTTCACTCTTGCACGCTCAGTTAGACAGGGGTGCCCTTTGAGCCCCTTGTTCTTTGCCTTAGCAACCCATCCCATCCTCTCTATGTTATCTCATTTGGTGGACACAAGATAGTTGGATGGCTTCTCTGTTCCCTTTAGCCAACATTTTTTGGGCCAATCATTAGTAGATGACACTTTCATGATTCTCAAAGTAGAATGAGATAACCTTTGCAAGGCATTGGATGTGTGGAATCTTTTTGGAGAGGCTTTTGGTGGTCATATCAATGGAGCCAAATCCTCCCTCATTAGATGTATTGAATTAGATTTGTGGTCTTTACAATGGCAAGGTATGGTGATACCTTGTGGCAATGTTGTGAAGCATTTGGGCTATAGGCATCAATGTTCAACCCAAACAATTGTTGCTATGGATCTCCCAGAAATTGGAGGCTAAGTTTTTTAATACTGGAAATCGCAAGCCTAGGCCTTAAAGTGGCATAATCCATCACGTTTTCCACACTCTCTCATTTTTTGCCACTCTTGTCTTAGACTACCTCTACTTTGAAGGTTCTTACGGGCCACATTCATTTTATGTTATGGAAAATAGACACTTTGCATGTTGGTATCTCATGGATCTCTTGGAGTCATGTTTGTACTTCTAAAAGTATGGTTGGAGGGGCTATTGTAGATGCATACACGCACATGGTAGCTCTTTGATGGTTCTCTTTTGTGCCATGTGCATTCATCACCACCCATGGGTCTTTGCTACTTGTTTCTTTTTGGAAGAATGGGTTGTGGTTCATGGTAATACCAGCATTTGGGGTGCTTGGCAGCATGTTCTTAATGTTGATGCCCCTTTTTCCTCAGGTTCTTGTTTCGTAGTGACTCAGCTGGTTTGCTCATGGAATTTGGTTTCTCAAAAGGTTCAGTGGCATCTTGCGAAGGATCTCTTGGTCATTAATTCTTTTCAATTGGAATTGTTGGCTATGTCCAAGTTGCTTTTGTGGGATGGGAAACAAGAGGACCATCCTAAATTGAATCGTATGGCACGCTTGGGCTTATTTTCTATTTCTGATGCCATTTTGGGGAATCACAAGGGGTTGATATCTTTTCGTATTGCCAAGAGGCTTTTTTGGATCCCTTGACGACACTTGTGGGGCTTGTGGGACCAACATTTGACAACACTACAGCCCAAGGAGCCCTTCCTTGCCCTTGATTCTGATTGTCCATGGCAGGATTGGGACCTGGTAGATTGATTGCATTTGGAAAAGGTTTTTGCTAATCGAGTGTATCGCCTTATGATTAAGGACCATCGTTGGCTGGCCACCAAGGCCAATATTGTTTGGGCCTTGCATAAATCTCAGATTTGGTGGAAAATGACTCTCATGCAGGGTTGGCTCAACAAGACATTGTATAAATGTGAAGTCTTCCTTTGACGTGAGATGGTTGATGGGCTTCTCTTTGCTGTGGCACTTGCAAAACACTGAATTTCCAATGGCAACAACTTTTTTTTGTCTCACCAGTGTGGAATTTTCTCGCCACCATTTTCTTTTGTGCCCTTTTTCTTGGAAAATCTGGATTCCTTCGTCTAAAATTTGGAGGGCTGTGGTTGGCACGGTGCTATGCCCCTTTGATTGGGCCTTTGCTTGGCCCAAATACCCCACTCCAGCGCAACCGCATATGAAGGTCCTATTTCTTTTTCTCCATTTCTAGCATTGTTAGCATAATTGGATTACTCAAAATGCTTTTGTTTTTGATTCTGCGTTTGGTGTTTAGAGATACCTTGCTAAGCTGAAAGGTCTCCTACATTGGCAGCTAGATGTTGTTCAATACATTGACCTTCTTTCCAAGGAGGACTTGGTCTCTTGGCATATGTCAATTTGTGTTGCTTCTTTGCAGTGACTTTTGTACTCTTTAAGTCATGTGACTTTCTATAATCTTGTCATCTTTTGATATAATATAAATCACTCATTACTACACACACACACACACACACACACACACACACACACACACACACACACAGAGTTATATTAATGTCTACAAAAGGCTGAATCGGCCTCCTATGAGACCAAAATGTTACATTGGAAAAGTTGGGAAATTTCCCATGTTCAAGATAGCTATCATCTAATGCTATGATTATCTAGATGGAAAATAAACAATGAACAATACATCGTTGATGAGTAGGAAATGATGTCTAAGCTAGATACAATGTGGAATTGCTAAAGAGGCAGTCTCATCCCAAAATATATCTCATGGGTCTATCTAACATAGAGGGTGACACGGAGAGGTAGGGTCCCCGAGCAACGGTTTAGTATCATCTATATCAGCAAATGATGCCTCCTGCGAGGGTGTGGTGGTTGTGTCTAGGGCGGTCCCGCATGGTGGAGCTGTCAGCTTGACCAATGAGGGCTCTATGGTGGAGGGAGTGGTTGATACTCTGTAGAACTCCGTGAGTGCATGCTAGTGTGCGGCTCTATGTCTCTGTTGTTGGATTTGTAAGAGGTGCCCTTTGTGACAGTGTAGCTCTAGCAAGAAAAGTTGGAGGCATCTTTGATCTGGGAAATCCGTAACCCTAGATAGTGGCCCAAAACTCTCTGAACAAGCAATGGGAGCCCTCTCGGATCTTGTAGTACATTGGGCATCTACGTAAGGAGTGCTTCTCTGTCTCTGGCTCAAGCTGACAAATCCGGCAAATCCTGTCCTTTAGGGGGAGGGAGTCTTCACCCTATCTACGTATCTTGATCCGAAGCTTGTGTGAGGATGTATGAAGTTGTCCAATGGTGGATCGTACACCATGAGACAATGCGAGCATGATGTTTGTGTGCTAGGTTTCAGTAGTTTTTTGGCTTGACATGTGAATCGTTAGGATTTCTTGGTTGGCTAGAAGGCCTGCTTTATGTGACTTGTCACATTTTGTGTTGGGTTGGCATGAGCTTGATGTAAATATCTCCATACATTAATATACATTGATTCATGTAGAGAGAGAGAGAGAGAGAGAGAGAGAGAGAGAGAGAGAGAGAGAGAGAGAGAGAGAGAGAGAGAGAGAGAGAGAGAGAGAGAGAGAGAGAGAGAGAGAGAGAGAGAGAGAGAGAGAGGTATTGCTGACCTGATGGTTTGACGTAAAAATGTGAGATTTGTATCCTTTTTGTTTGGTTGGCCTGAAGGTCGGATGCAAATATTCCAACATTAATATACATTCACGGAGAGAGAGAGAGAGAGAGAGAGAGAGAGAGAGAGAGAGAGAGAGAGAGAGAGAGAGAGAGAGAGAGAGAGAGAGAGAGAGAGAGAGAGAGAGAGAGAGAGAGAGAGAGAGAGAGAGAGAGAGAGAGAGAGAGAGAGAGAGAGAGAGAGAGAGAGAGAGAGAGAGAGAGAGAGAGAGAGAGAGAGAAGGCATGCATCCTTTGCACTTTCGTTTGAAATGGGGTAACTTTGCAGGGCATTGTTTTTCGTGTGGAAAATTGGGGCATTTTATGGCCGAATGTCCAGCGAAGCAACCAACTTTAGATGCTGAGCATGTTTTGCCGCCCATGGAAGATATGGTGCTTGATGCTCCATCGCAGGATGTGACCCAGCCACCTAAAGTTTTGGATAAAGGCAAACAACATGTTTTGGGTTTGGATTTCCGTGACAATGATTGGGTAGATGTACGTGCAAAAAAAGGTAAAAGGTTTGATGCTCGCATGGCGGATATTGTGCCTAATGCTTCATAAGATTCCTTGCGTACTTATATACACAGGAAAGACATGTTGTCTTCAGAGCACACTACTCATGCTAGGGTTTCTTCGGCTCCTCGCAATCAGCCTATTAGGAAAGTATATACGGATGGTCCGAAGGGCCCACCTGCTAAGTTGGCTTTTGATGCTAGAGGTAACGTGATTACCCCATGGGATCGTCATTATCCCCGTTCCATCCCCAAGACAGTGGATACACCATTTACCTCTAAATCTGGCCGCCAGAACTCTTTTGCCGTGTTAGCTGATTTCTTGGATGAGGGAGTCCTTGACATTCTAGCAAAAAAGGTTAAATCGAGGCAAGCATTGCCTCGTTCCTGATTTTCTATTTTTGAATACACATGAAGATAGCCATGTGGAATGTGCAAGGCATTTGTTCTCGCAATAAGCAACATGCCATGTGGAGTTTATTGCATGAGAATCAGTGGGATGTCTTGTGTGCTGTTGAGCACAAGAGTCACGGTGAAGTAGGAAAAGTTGTGGATTGCCATGGGTTTCGCTTGTTTTTTATGCAGGGACACATACCATGCATTATTCTGGTGTGCTTATGATTGTACATGAGAAATATCAGCCTGTTCTTATTAGAAATGATATATATGGTTGTTTTGTGGTGATTGAAGTTTTATTTGAAGGAGAGATCTTATGGTTTCTTGGGCTCTATGCTCCAAATGACCCTTTATCTCGCCGAGATCTTTGGAATACTTTGCAGACGTCCTTGTCACTTGGCAGACGGGGTTTTTGATGGGGGATTTTAATGTGTGTTGATCCTTCATAGTCCACATCAGAGCATTCGGTGATGGACGCTCCAAAAAGCCGTGTGTGGAATGCGTTTGCTCTTGCCGTACTTAAGCAAGATCTCTGGTCATGGCTACACCCTTTTTCTACAAGGTTTACTTTTCATTCTGCGCAGTATACAACTACATGGTCGCGGTTGGACCGCATAGTATACAACTACATGGTCGCGGTTGGACCGCATGTACATCATGGAGGATGATGCTTTTCTTCCTGAGATGCTGGAAATGAAAGTGTTGCAGCAATGGTCCGATAATTGCAGCAATATGCCTTGTCGGACCATTTTCCTCTACAGCTTGAGATGCTTGTTCAACCCATTGCACCTTTTAAGCAATTTCTGGATAGACTCCCTTTGCGTTTCAACTTGTCTTATTTGAAGCATTCAATCTTTTAGGGTTATATGCAGCAATTGATTGATAGATTTTTATTGGACTTCTCCTCTGAGGGCAATGCTTCTTTTGAACGATTGCTCTCTAATGTGCAGCGGGTTGTTTGGCAGTATGGCATTCATCATGCCTCTCTTTGTCAGCGGCGTCGACAAGCAGCGGAGGAATTATTGGCTTTGGTTCGTTCTCTACTGGTGGAGACTCCAGATGCTGTATTTCCGTGCCATTGGCTATGCGTTTGGCTGATCTTGTTAAATAGTTTCAGTTGAAATCTTATCAGCTGGACAAATTGCAAAATTTGACAGAGAATTTGCAAGACAGTGCTTGTCAGACTCATAAGTTCTTTCGAGCTCTCCATGCATCTCCTGCTCGAGAGAATATGACTAGACTCCAGGATGCAGTAGGTCACATGGTCATTGATCCTCAGACTATTGTGAATATGTGCAGGAATTATTTTCTAGACCTTCTTGGTTCTACTCCTTCACCTTCTGACAAAATTACTCATGCCCGCTCAGTTTTCTATGATTTGGTTCGCAATCAGGTACGACATGACATGCAAACTACTTTGGAGACAGATATTCGTGAGGTGGAGGTTATGGATGTTTTGTTACACTTGCCCAAGGATAAAAGTCGTGGTTGGGATGGTCTCACCAATGAATTCTTTGAGGTTTTTGCTACCCAACTGGTGAAACCATTGATGGCTATGTTTCAATAGGTTTGGGAAACAGGGTTCATGCCTTCCTCATGGAAAGAAGGACTTATCAAATTGCTTCCAAAAGTTCCGTCGCCGTCTATGTTGAAACATTGGCGACCAATTTCTTTGATGGGTTCTATGTATAAAATCTTTTTTAAAGTAATGGCGAATTGGCTCCATGAGCATCTTCTTGCCATTGTGCCGGAGTTATAGTCATTGGATTGGCAGGGAATGGTTGTTCCCCCTGGTTCCATTGTCAGGCATCTTGGGTACCCTTTGGGTGTTGATGTTCGGCTGAAGCAACTACTAGAGTGAATATCACAGAAACTGGTAGCTAAGTTTCTGTATTGGAAGTCGCAGGCTTGGCCCTTCCATGTTTGCCTCAAAGTGGCTCAGACAATTATGTTGCCAATGCTCACATATTTCTTGCCACTGCTGCCTTGGACTACTACTACATTGAATGCTCTTACTCAGTACATTCGTTTCATGTTATGGAAGGACTCCTTGCATACAGGCATTTCATGGATTTCTTGGTCGCATGCATGTACTCCCAAACGCATGGGTGGTGGGGCTATTTTGGATGCCGAAACTCATATGTCGGCACTCCGTTGGTCTCTTTTTCGTGCCATGTGCTTGGATCATTACCCGTGGGTCTTTATAGCCCGTTATTTTCTTGAGAATCACGGGCCTGTGCATGGTAATACCCAAATTCGGAGCTCTTGGTGGCATGTTCTTAATGCAGACTCTCGGTTTTCTAGTCCTTCATCATCCCTGCTTGCTCATTTGGTATGTTCCTGGAAATTGGTTCTCCAGAAGGCTCAGTGGCATCCAATAGAGGACCACTTAGCTAGTAACTCTTTTCAACTGGAATTATTGGTAGCCTCGCGATTACTTTCTTGGGAAGGTAAACATGAGCTCAGACCAAAATTTAACCGCATGGCACGTTTGGGCTCGACTTCAGTTGCAGATGCCACCCTTACCAGCCGCAATGTGTTGGTATCGTTTTGTACAGCCAGGAGGCTTTTCGGGATCCCTCGTGGATACTGTGATTTATGGGGACAGCTTTTGATGGTGCTCCAGAGCATACAACCCTTTCCTGGCTTTGGTTTGGATCATCCTTGGCAGGACTGGGACCTTGCAGGCCATTTAAAAAAGGCCTTAGCTAACCAGGTGTATCATCTTCTGATTAAAGATCATCAATGGCTGGTTACTAAAGCTAATACTGTATGGGGATTGCGTAAATCTCAGTCATGGTGGAAGGTAACTGTGATGGAGGGTTGGTTGAACAAGACACCTTTCAAATGTAAGGTCTTTCTTTGGAGGGTAATGATTGGTGGTCTTCCTCTTGCTTTAGCCCTTTCCAAGTGTCGAATCTCCAACGGCAATTGTTTCTTCTGCACCACAAGTGTGGAATCGGCCCGTCATCGATTTATTTCTTGCCCTCTCGCTATGAAAATCTGGTCACTCTTGTCAGCGGTTTGGTGAGTAGTGGTTGGTTTCTTACTAAGCCCTTTTGATTGGGTTTTTGTGCGGCCGAAGTACCCCACACCGGCACAGTTGCATATGAAGATCTTGTTTCACTTGCTTAGATATTGGGGTTGTTGGCACAATTGGAGCATTCGGAATGCTTTTCTTTTTGATTCAGCCTCTAATGTTCAGGGACATCTTGCTAGGCTTAAGGGTCTCTTGCATTGGCAGATAGATCCCATTCGGCACTCTGGCTTACTCCCTCGGGAGGACTTACTTTCCTGGCATATGGCAATTTCCTCTGCGTCTTTGCCATGACTTTTGTAACTCTTTTGTCGTTTAGTACTTTATAAATATAACATCCATTACGAAAAAAAAAAGAGAGAGAGAAGGTGTATTGCTAACCTGATGGTTTGATGTAGAAATGTGAGACTTGTATCCTTTGTGTTTGGTTGGCTTGATGGTTGGATGCAAATATTCCAACATTAATATACATTCACGGAGAGAGAGAGAGAGAGAGAGAGAGAGAGAGAGAGAGAGAGAGAGAGAGAGAGAGAGAGAGAAGTTATATTAATGTCTACAAAAGGCCAAATTGGCATATGTGATAAAAATGTTACATGTGAAAATTCAGTTGACATCTAATGCTATGATTATCTAAATGGAAAATAAATAGTGAACAATACATAGTTGATGAGTATAAAATGATGTCTAAGCCAGATACAGTGTTGAACTACTCAAGAAGCACTCTCATCTTAGGATATCTCTCATGGGTGTGTTTGGCATAGAGAGCTTGAAGCTGCAAGGTAGGGTCCCCCTGTGACGGTGTAGTATCCTCTGTGTTTGCAGATGGTGCTGAATGTGAGGGCGTGGACCAGTTGGACATGGGTGGCAGGCTTTGCATCTCTCCATGGTTGTGCCTAAGGTGGTCCCCCATGGTGGGGCTGTTGGTTGGACCAGGGAGGGCTCCGTGGTGGAGCCGTCGATTCTCTGTAGAACTCCGAGAGTGCATGTTGGTGTGCGGCTTCATGTCTTGGTTGTTGGGTCCATAAGAGATGCTCTATGTGGTGGTGTAGCTCTAGCAAAAAGAGCTCGAGACATCTTTGATCCATAAAATCCATAACCTTGGATAGTGGCCCAAATCCCTCTTCGAACAAGCAATTGAAGCACCCTCAAATCTTGTAGTACACTGGGCATCTGCATAAGTAGTGCTCCTCTATCTTTGGCTCGAGTTGACAAAGATGGCAAATCCTATCCTCCAAGGTGAGGGAGTTTGTGTCGTATATACTTGTCTCGATCCGGAGCTAGTGTGAGGATGTACAGAGGTGCCCAATGACACATCGTACACCATGAGACTGGTGTGCATCCATGTATCTTGGGAGAACAAAGCCATTGGGGGATATGTGTAGAAGATGATGAAGTGTTAAACACCATAACCTTGGTTTTCCCAAGGTTCACCGTGAGGTCCTTGTCTTGACAAAAGGCATGTAGTGCAGCTAGGTGGCGCCACAATCCCTCCGGTGTGCTAGAGATGAGGACTATGTCATCGGCATATAGCAGTGTGGTATCAATGCTCCCCGGGCCAGCTCTATCCCCTCCAAGTTCATTAATGTAGTCTGATATCTCTTCAATATAGAGGCCAAAGAGAGTAGGTGAGAGTGGGCATCCTTGTTTCACCCCAATGGTGACGGTGATATGTTTTGACAGCCCTCCTAGTGCTCGTACTTGCCCTGTAACAGATGCGTACAGTGCTTATATCCCCCATCTCATCTCTATTGGGACCTCCAGCTCCTGTAGTCTTTGCATGAGCCTAGCACGTGTTATTGTGGCAAAGGCCTTGTGGAAGTCCACAAAGCAACAATATACCTGCCTCCCTTGTGCCTTGCTCTCCTCGATGATGGCTCGGAGTGTGAGGATATGATCAAGAGTAGAGTAAACCCTCCTAAACCCTATGTGTCCACATGCTTGATGTTGGTGCTTCTTTGCCCATTTGCTCAGCTCATGCTCTAGTATCGATCCATAAAGCTTGGCTAGCATGTGGCCAAGTAGGATCATCCTATAGTTTGTAGGAACCATGGGGTCTCCAACTTTCAGGATTGGTACTATGGTATGAGCTGATCAACTAGCAAGGAAGCCTTCACATTGGGCCATGTTGAATAGGTGGGCTAGAAGGGGTGCTATGGGGGACTGCCCATGTGTGTGGTATAATGAGCTAGTAGGTGATGGGTGTATGGGCTTGAGGCACCTGGAATACTTTCCAAGGGTATGTGAGGGTCCATCTCTTGCAAGCTCCAATAGAGGGATGATCCGAGTAAGCACTCGCTATCAATTCGGTGAAGTGTTATCAGGGGAATCTCACGTGGCTACTCACTGGAGGGATCACCTCATGATCACCTCATGTCTGCTAGGGACAAGGGGACACTTTGAAGGACTATATGTCGAGAATGAGGGATAAGGTCCCTAGGGGAGATAGTCCACACACACACACACACACACACACACACACACACACACACACACACAGATTCCGACCAAACAAATGTAGCTCAGTTGATTAAATTGAAGGCGTGGTGACCAGATGGTCTTGAGTTCAATTTCTACATCTGCACGGTCATTTTGTATAGGAATATGAAAGGGGAGATTTGAACCCAGGTCAGCGGGTTAATAAAACAAGTGGTTACCACACTCGATTATGAGAGAGAGAGATAGAGAGAGAGAGAGAGAGAGAGAGAGAGGGGGGGGGGGGAGGGGGAGAGATGAACTGCAGATTGCTATGCCCTGACCAGCATGCAGATACCCTCACGATCTGCAAACCAGTGTGGATAGGGACCTGGATGCAGTCAGACTCGCAGACTTAAGTCTTTCATGCCTGCGCGCAAACAGAACTCCAGATTTGCGTGAAGACCTGCAGTCCTACAGCGGCCATCTTGACTGCAAAAATGTCAGATTGATCAGTGACGACCTGCCTGCAAACACAGACTACCTACCACGCAACTGAGCCGCGCAGAAGAAGAAGACCAAATGGGTGTCGCCCTGCAACCCTGTGACCTGGCGGCAGGGAGAGAAGGTGGTGGGCGCTGTTCAGGTGTTGACCTGCAGAGAAATTGAAGGGCAGACCTGCGCAGCCCTAAACAACACTGCTGTTCTCAGTTCTGGCACACAGATGTGCAGGTTTTTGACACAGCAGACAGAAATCTGTGGTTCAGCTCATGTGCGACTTCAGCAGTGAGAGAGACAGGCACACAGAAATTGAGCTCAGCAAGAGAGAGAGAGAGAGAGAGAGAGAGAGAGAGAGAGAGAGAGGAATGGAGAGAAGCGATGGCGGATCTGTGGACATGCGTTCCCTGCGGATGTGCTCCCCCTGACCAGCGGTCATTTGTACCTGCCTCCCGCGCTGCCTGACACCTTTGTCATACCTGCGCAGGGTCTCTTCTGCCCTGTTTGAGCCCTGCCCTTGTCTATTTGTGAACAGCCGTTCGATCTGTTTGAGACCTCTCGTCAGACCAGCGCAGGGTCTTTTCTTCCCTTCTCAAGCCCTGGCCTCGCCTATTTGTGAACAGCTTGCTCGATCTGTCCTGTGAACTGCTGTGTGTCATTCCATCCTGCGGAGCCCTGCTCTGCAATTGACAGAGAGAGAGAGAGAGCGACAGAGAGGAACCAGCGTAGAACGTCTGTCTTCTGTCCTGCTCGCGCTCTGTCCCAGCACGACTGTCTATCATTGTCGACCTAATCTGACATTCTTGTGGTGCCCTGCCCTGCATCTACTGCTGACAGCAAGGGTCTGACGACCTGCTCTAATCCCGGGATGACAGCAGACTATTGATCTGTACCTATTTGTAAATACGCACACAGAGAGAGAGAGCGCGTCCTGCAAATACCTTCAGATCTCTTGTTAAAGTGGTGATACAACATGGCTGGTCTAGACATGGCCTTTATTGACCAAACGGTGGCAGCCCTTGGTCCGGATTCTGAAATAGAGGAACCAGAGGATATGGTTCCTTGTACAGAGGATATGCTACCTAGTCCTGACTTCCAGCCTGCGGGCAAACACACCAAATATACTTTGGAAGATACAATGGATCATCAGGAACGTTCTTATGCTAAAGTTGCTTCTAATCTGTGGATTCTCAGGATGTTGATTGGGAGCATTTGTTGGAGTTTGCCAACACTCTGCTTGGTGATTATGTTCAACATAATCATGAAGCGTTTTCTAACTCTGAAACTGAAGATGTTCTGGAAGCCAGTGTGGATCCTAAAAATGTTTTGCACTCATTCTTAGTGTTTTATGAATGTGCTGTTCTACTCTTCTTCATTGGTAGGATCCCATTGCTTTCCTATATTTGCCAGTGGCTGCAAAGTCTACTACAAGGGGAGTGTGTTGAAGAGATTTTTGTTGGGCCCCGAGACTTTTATGAGGTGCTGTTGAAATCCGAAAAGCATTGTGCCGATCTGTTGACTAAACTTCCATTGTTCTTTGATCGCCGTTTGGTCCATGTTGTGCCATGGCGCCCAATGACAGATTTTCAGTGCTTGCTTCAACACGAATGCTTGGTGTGGGTTGAAGTGGAAAACTGCCCGGCTGTCTATTCGCCACTGTTAAAGGATGCCATGGCCGTTGTGGGCACTGTTTTGGTTCCCCCGAGCCTAAGGGCCACGAATCGTAACCGTTTGTGTATGTTATGGGACACTGCTCGGAAAAGGTCTGCTTGGCTATGTCTTAATTGCTCTGGTATGCATCCTTTGCACTTTCGTTTGAAATGGGGTAACTTTGCAGGGCATTGTTTTTCGTGTGAAAAATTGGGGCATTTTATGGCCGAATGTCCAGCGAAGCAACCAACTTCAGATGTTGAGCATATTTTGCCTCCTATCGAAGATATGGTGCTTGATGCTTCGTCGCAAGATGTGACCCAGCCACTTAAAGTTTTGGATAAAGCAAAACAACATGTTTTGGGTTTGGATTCCCATGACAATAACTGGGTAGATGTACGTGCCAAAAAAGGTAAAAGGTTTGATGCTGGCATGGCGGATGCTGTGCCTAATGCTTCACAAGGTTCCTCGCGTACTTATATGCGCAAGAAAGACATGTTGTCTTCAAAGCACACTACTCATGCTATGGTTTCTTCTGCTCCTCGCAATCAGCCCACTAGGAAAGTATATATGGATGGTCCGAAGGGCCCACCTGCTAAGTTGGCTTTTGATGCTAGAGGTAATGTGATTACACCATGGGATCGTCGTTATCCTCATTCCATCCCCAAGACAGTGGATACACCACCTATCTCTAAATCTGACCGTCAGAACTCTTTTGCCGTGTTAGCTGATTTTTTGGATGAGGGAGTCCTTGATATTCTAGCAGAAAATGTTAGATCGAGGCAGGCTTTGCCTCATTTCTGATTTTCTTTTTTCGAATACACATGAAGATCGCCACGTGGAATGTGCGAGGCATTTGTTCTTGCAATAAGCAACATGCCATGTGGAGTTTATTGCATGAGAATCAGTGGGATGTCTTGTATGCTGTTGAGCACAAGAGTCACGGTGAAGCAGGAAAAGTTGTGGATTGCCATTGGTTTCGCTTGTTTTATGCAGGGACACATGCCATGCATTACTTAGGTGTGCTTATGATTGTACATGAGAAATATCAGCCTATTCTTATTAAAAATGATGTACATGGTCGTTTTGTGGTGATTGAAGTTTTATTTGAAGGAGAGATCTTATGGTTTCTTGGGCTCTATGCTTCAAATAACCCTTTATCCTGTCGGGATCTTTGGAATACTTTGCAGACCTCCTTGTCACTTGGCAAACGAGGTTTTTTGATGGGGGATTTTAATATACGTGTTGATCCTTCACAGTCCATATCAGAGCATTCGGTGATGGACGCTCCGGAAAGCTGTGTGTGGAATGCATTTGCTCTTGCCGTACTTAAGCAAGATCTCTAATCATGGCTACACCCTTCTTCTACAAGGTTTACTTTTCATTCTGCGCAGTATACAACTACATGGTCGCGGTTGGACCGCATGTACATCATGGAGGATGATGCTTTTCTTCCTGAGATGCTGGAAATAAAAGTGTTGCAGCGATATGCCTTGTCGGACCATTTTCCTCTACAACTTGAGATACTTGTACAACCCATTGTACCTTTTAAGCAATTTCTGGATAGACTCCCTTTGCGTTTCAACTCGTCTTATTTGAAGCATTCAATCTTTCAGGGTTATATGCAGCAATTGATTGATAGATTTTTATTGGACTTCTCCTCTGAGAGCAATGCTTCTTTTGAACGATTGCTCTCTAATGTGCAACGGGTTGTTCGGTAGTATGGGATCCATCATGCCTCTCTTTGTCGGTGGCGTCGATAAGCAGTGGAGGAATTTCTGGCTTTGGTTCGTTCTCTATTGGTGGAGACTCCAGATGATGTATTTCCGCTTCCATTGGCTATGCGTTTGGCTGATCTTATTAAAGAGTTTCAGTTGAAATCTTATCAGCAAGCCAAATTGCAAAATTTGTCTGAGAATGTGCAAGAGAGTGCTTGTCAGCCTCATAAGTTCTTTCACGCTCTCCATGCATCTCCTGCTCGAGAGAATATGACTAGACTCCAGGATGCAGAAGGTCAAATGGTCATTGACCCTCAAACTATTGTGAATATGTGTAGGAATTATTTTCTAGACCTTCTTGGTTCTACTCCTTCACCTTCTGACCAAATTACTCATGCCTGCTCAGTTTTCTATGATTTGGTCCGCAATCAGGTTCCACATGACATGCAAACTACTTTGGAGATAGATATTCGTGAGGTGGAGGTTATGGATGTTTTGTTACACTTGCCCAAGGATAAAAGTCCAGGTTGGGATGGTCTCACGAATGAATTCTTTGAGGTTTTTGCTACCCGACTGGTGAAACCATTGACGGCTATGTTTCAGCAGGTTTGGGAAACAGGGTTCATGCCTTCCTCATGGAAAGAAGGACTTATCAAACTGCTTCCAAAAGTTCCTTCGCCGTCTATGTTGAAACATTGGCGACCAATTTCTTTGATGGGTTCTGTGTATAAAATCTTCTCCAAAGTGATGGCGAATCTGCTCCATAAGCATCTTCTTGCCATTGTGCATCCTCTTCAATATGGTTTCATTAAGGGCCGAAACATTCTCCGTAATGTCTTAAATGTGCTAATGGCTATTGACTATGCAAGGCACTCTAATCAGGAGGTGGTATTGATTCAATTGGACCTAGAAAAGACTTTTGATTATTTAGACTGGTCTTTCATTGCAGAACTTATGTCTACTATGGGCTTTGGTACTCAGATGCCTTGTTTGATCTACACCATTAGTGTTGTGGCTTCTTCGCGAGTTATGCTGAATGGTGGTGTTACCAAGCCATTTGTCCTTGCACGCTCTGTGAGACAGGGTTGCTCTTTGAGTCCTCTCTTTTTTGCCCTTGCGACTCATCTGGTTCTTTCGATGTTACCTCATATGGCAGCTTCTACTCAGTTGGCTGGATCGTCTCTTCCTTTTGGACAGCAGTTCATTAGTCAATCCTTGGCCGATGACAGTTTTATGATTTTGTGTGCGGACTAGGATAATCTTCGCAAAGCATTAGATGTTTGGACTCTCTTTGGTCATGCTTCTGGTCTTCATATCAATGCTTTGAAATCAGCCATTCTGAGTTGCACGGAGTCAGATTTGCAGTCATTGGACTGGCAGGGAATGGTTTTTCCCCGTGGTTCCATTGTCAGTCATCTTGGGTATCCTTTGGGTGTTGATGTTCGGCCAAAGCAACTACTAGAGTGGATTTCATAGAAACTGGTAACTAAGTTTCTGTATTGGAAGTCACAGGCTTGGCCATTCCATGTTTGCCTCAAAGTGGCTCAGACAATTATGTTGCCAATGCTCACATATTTCTTGCCATTGCTGCCTTGGACTACTACTACATTGAATGCTCTTACTCAGTACATTCGTTTCATGTTATGGGAGAAGGACTCCTTGCATGCAGGCATCTCATGGATTTCTTGGTCGCATGCATGTACCCCCAAACGCATGGGTGGTGAGGCTATTTTGGATGCCGAAACTCATATGCTGGCACTCCGTTGGTCTCTTTTTCGTGCCATGTGCTTGGATCATCACCCGTGGGTCTTTATAGCCTGTTATTTTCTTGAAGATCACGGGCTTGTGTATGGTAATACCCAAATTCGGAGCTCTTGGTGGCATGTTCTTAATGCAGACTCTCGGTTTTCTAGTCCTTCATCATCCCTGCTTGCTCATTTGGTATGTTCTTGGAAATTGGTTCTCTAGAAGACTTAGTGGCATCCAGCTGAGGACCGCTTAGCTACTAACTCTTTTCAATAGGAATTGTTGGCAGCCTCGTGATTACTTTCTTGGAAAGGCAAACATGAGCTCAGACCAAAATTTAACGGCATGGCACGTTTGGGGTTGATGTCAATTGCAGATGCTACCCTTGCCAGTCGCAGTGTATTGATATTGTTTTGTACAGCCAGGAGGCTTTTCAGGAGCCCTCGTGGATACTGTGATTTATGGGGACAGCTTTTGATGGTGCTCCAGAGCAGACAACCCTTTCTTGCCCTTGCTTCGGATCGTCCCTGGCAGGACTGGGACCTTGCAGACCGGCTGAATTTGGAAAAGGCCTCAGCTAACCATGTGTATCATCTTCTGATTAAAGATTATCAATGGCTGGTTACTAAAGCTAATACTGTATGGGGATTGTGTAAATCTCAGTCATGGTGGAAAGTAACTGTGATGGAGGGCTGGTTGAACAAGACAGCTTTCAAATGCAAGGTCTTTCTTTGGAGGGTGATGATTGGTGGTCTTCCTCTTGCTTCAGCCCTTTCCAAGCGTCAAATCTCCAACGGCAATTGTTTCTTTTGCACCACTAGTGTGGAATCGGCCCGTCATCGATTTATTTCTTGCTCTCTCGCTAAGAAAATTTGGTCACTCTTGTCAGCGGTTTGGCGAGCAGTGGTTGGTTTCTCGCTAAGCCCTTTTGATTGGGTTTTTGCACGGCCCAAATACCCCACATTGGCACGGTCGCATATGAAGATCTTGTTTCACTTTCTTAGATACTGGGGCTGTTGGCACAATTGGAGCATTCGAAATGCTTTTCTTTTTGATTCAGCCTCTAATGTTCAGGGACATATTGCTAGGCTTAAAGGTCTTTTGCATTGGTAGATAGATCTCATTCGGCACTTTGACTTACTCCCTTGGGAGGACTTACTTCCCTGGCATAGGGCAATTTCCTCTGTGTCTTTGCCATGACTTTTGTAACTCTTTTGTCGTTTAGTACTTTATAAATATAACATCCATTACGAAAAGAGAGAGAGAGAGAGAGAGAGAGAGAGAGAGAGAGAGAGAGAGAGAGAGAGAGAGAGATTTCTGATATGGCGAATATGTAGGTTTCAAATGGTATTGATGTGGCTTTTCGCGACCGGCATATAGGGCATGGGGATGATAAAGATCGGTGGAATCGGATGGTGACTCTTTCGCTGAGGATTTTGGGTAGTTGATGGATGGGGATGAGATGGGGAAACATCATAAGATGTTGGTTGATGGGTCTCGTCAATTTATGCTTGTCACTGCCAACAATCTTATGTCGAATTATGTTCATGCCAATGAGGGTAAAGCGAGCTCTTTATTGGAAGGGGATCAAGTGGTTGTTGTCATGGGAACCGACCTAGTTTTACAGCAGATTGCTGCTTTCCATGAGAGGGCAACCATCTTTTATTTTATAGGAAGGACTCCTTTGATTAGTAGGATTCATGCTTGGTTGCAGTCCATGCTTGTCAGTGTTGATGCGCGTCAAGATGATGTTTTAGGGCAAGTACATGCCCCTCTTGTTGAAGAGATTTATAATAGATTGAGAGGGTTTTTTGAGGTCCTTTTCTGTTCCGTGGAGGTGGGTGCCCGCATTATGCAACGTATTCCTTTGTTCATGGACGGTCAGCTAGTACATATGGTCCCATGGAGGCCTATGGTCGAGTTTCAGGAGATGCTTAGGTAGGCATGCCCAATTTGGGTGGAGGTGGTTGATTTTCTTGCACATCTTTGGCGACTTTTTTCTTTGGTTTTGAGAACCCATGGTGAGGTGTTGGTGGAGCCTCCATTGGCCTCCTGCAATAGGAACATGGCTTGTATGCTTTGGGACATAGGGAAACCTCGGCCAACGAAAATTCTTTTTGAGGTTCGTGGGTTGCAAACATCGGTTTTTGAGCTTAAATGGGGCACATTTGTTGGACACTGTTTTAGATGTGGCCAATTTGGCCATTTTATTTCAAAATGTGATAGAATCCCCGAGGTGTTGCAACGTTCTTTGGAGCTTGACCTTGATATGCAAGAGCATGATCCCCAGCAGATGGCTCAGTAGCAAGATGTTGCTCCTGTGGCTCTTGCCCTATATGGACATGATGATGTAAAGAAGGATGTCTCCCAAGTTGGTATTGAGTGTGCATCGCTTTTTGTTGGTTGAAATTTGCCCCCTCAAGATGATTCTTGGGTCACTGTGGTTAGACGTAATGCTAGACATGAATCTCGTTCGACTCTTGCTCACCCATCTCCCCACCCTATTACTCAAACTTTTCAATGTAGAAGGGGTTTTATATGAAACCTCAATCTTCACGTGTTCTTGCAATTGGTGTGGATGATAAAAGGGCTTTTGATTCTTCTTTGTGCTTTGACGTGCGCGGGGGGACTTGTGTCTCCTCGGGATGTTTTCCGTTCTTAGCAACAAGAGTTTCCTTCTCGTGCTTCCATTGCTAGTTTGCAGAGGGCGGATCTTGTAGATGTGATCCGTAGTGAGATGGAGAGATTTCAGGCAGCTAAAGCTACTAATGTTAAAGGGAAAAGGAAAGTGGCGATTTAGCAATTTTCTCTCCTATGGTTTATCATGAGACTTGTTTTATGGAATGTTGAAGGCATTTCATCGGGCAACAAGCAGTTTTAGTTGTGGAAAATTGTGTTAGCTGGTAATTGGGATGTTTTTTGTATTGCGGAGCACAAACAACATGCTTTGGCAGGATCTTATGTATACAAGGATTATACAATTTCTTTTAGTGGTTGGGTTCCATATAAATCTGGAGTTATATTGGTTGTTAGATCTTCCTTCCAACCATCCTTGTTTTCTCAGGATCCTCACAGTAGATTTTTGACGTTGGAAATCATATATGAGGGAGAGGTTTTGTGGCTGGTGTGTGTGTATGCTCCTTCTACTGCTTGGGAACGCCGTCAGCTTTGGGATGATTTTCATTGCCTTTCCATGGCTCGTCATGTTTTGTTATGGGAGATTTTAATGCATGTGTATTTGCGGATTGGGCGACTTCACCACACTCGGTCATGGATGGTCTTGAGCGGCAGTCTTGGGATGCATTGGCAGCTGTGTCTTTGAAATAGGACATGTGGTCGTGGATGCATCCTTCACAGTTTGGATATACTTATCGTTCTCTCCAGCATCCAAACACCTGGGCCAGACTTGATAGGATCTGCATTTGTCAGAGTGATTCTTTTCTTCCTGCAGGGTGGGTGTGTATGCTCCTACTGCTTAGAAACGTCGTCAGCTTTGGGATGATTTGCATTGCCTTTTGTCAAGGTTTTGTTATGGGTGACTTTAATTCATGTGTATCTGCAGATCATGCGACTTCATCGCACTTGGTCATGGATGGTCCTGAGCAGCAAGCTTGGGATGCACTAGCAGCTGTGTCTTTGAAATAGGACATGTGGTCTTGGATGCATCCTTCATAGTCTAGATATACTTATCGTTCTCTTCAGCATCCAAACACTTGGTTTAGACTTGATAGGATCTATATTTGTCAGAGTGATTCTTTTCTCCCTGCAGTCATTGATATGTGGGTGGAGTGATAACATGTCTTGTCAGATCACTATCCTTTGGTTTTGGATTTGATCCACAGGCTTGTTGATATAGAGACAATGAGTGGGCCAACAAAGATTGCAAATGCTGCAATTCAGCTAGAAAAGAAGAAGCATACTACTGATGACTTGCTCACATG
Organism: Lygodium microphyllum; assembly: GCF_053477565.2. Lineage (NCBI taxonomy): Eukaryota > Viridiplantae > Streptophyta > Polypodiopsida > Schizaeales > Lygodiaceae > Lygodium > Lygodium microphyllum. The sequence goes on from NC_141139.1 coordinate 77,631,673, forward strand.
CATTGAATGGTTGAGATGTAGAGTTCAATCTCTGCAGGAGGAGGACTATGCTGAATACAAATTGCTGGCCCGAGCGGAAGCTTTGCATGATAACTGTCAATCTCATCAATTTTTTGCTTGTTTACGCTAGAAATACGCTCGGGAAAATATTGTGCGTTTGTTAGATGAGCAAGGTGTTATGGTGACCGATCCTGCTTCCATCATTCAAATGTGCATTGACTATTATAAATCTTTGTTGTGTCCACGAGATTCTTTCTAATGTTGTTCACTCTGCTTATCGATACATTTGTGATTTGGTTAGTAATGGTTGAGATGTAGAGTTCAATCTCTGCAGGAGGAGGACTATGCTGAATACAAATTACTGGCCCGAGCGGAAGCTTTGCATGATAACTGTCAATCTCATCAATTTTTTGCTTGATTACGCTAGAAATACGCTCGGGAAAATATTGTGCGTTTGTTAGATGAGCAAGGTGTTATGGTGACTGATCCTGCTTCCATAATTCAAATGTGCATTGACTATTATAAATCTTTGTTGTGTCCACGAGATTCTTTCTAATGTTGTTCACTCTGCTTATCGATACATTTGTGATTTGGTTAGTAATCAGGTTAAGCCCGAATGGGTTGATTTGATGGAGGTTAATATCTTAGAGGATGAAGTGGAGGATGTGCTGTCCCATTTACCACGAAGGAAAAGCCTTGGTTAGGATGGACTTCCTAATGATTTGTTTTCAGCTCATGTTTAGTAGCTTAAGGACCCATTAACTTGTCTGTGTCAGCAAGTGTGGAATTCTGGTAGGATGCCTTTAGACTAGAAGATTGCTGTGATTCGGTTATTGCCTAAGGTTCCTTCTCCGATCTCTTTGAAACAATGGAGACCCATTTCTGTTATGAGTTCTTTGTATAAAATCTTCTCTAAAATCATTGCCAATAGATTGCAAAAAATATTTTCACACTTGGCTCATCCACGTTAATATGGTTTCATTAAGGGATGGAATATAATGCATAACATTTTGAATGTTCAAGTGGGGATTGATTATGCCAAAGCCTCAGGCAAGCAGGTTGTTATGCTTTAGCTTGATCTTGAAAAGGCATTTGGTCATGCCAGCTGGTCTTTCTTGCGGTAGCTAATGTCCACCATGGGATTTGGTCCTCGCACGATTTCTCTTTTTGATACCATTAGTCAGGGTTCTGTGGCTCGTATTGCACTTAATGGAGGGACGACAAATGAAATTGCCTTGTCTTGGTCTCTTCGGCAAGGTTGCCCTCTCAGTCCTTTGCTATTTGCCTTGATCACTCACCCAATGCTCTCATTGTTGGATAAGTTGGTTGATCAAGGTGAGATTGTTGGTTTGTCTCTTTCCAGTGGTGCCCAACTTTTGGGTCAATCTTTGGCTGATGATTCCTTTATGTTTCTTAAGGCTGATTGCACTAATATAAATTATGCAATGGTTATGTGGAATCTCTTTACTTTAGCGTCGGGACTTTATATTAATGCTCAGAAATCTACACTGCTTTCTTGTACAGAGAATGATTTGCAAGCTTTGGGTTAGCAATGAGTTGTGATTTCTAAAGGAGATATTACTCGACACTTGGGTTATTCTATTGCTGTGGATGTCGCTCCTTGTGCCTTGCTTGATTGGATGTCATCCCATATTCATGATCGGTATGGTCTCATTTTTTTTGCCATTACTTCCTTGGACTAAGAAGTCTCTTTTGGTATGGTTTAGCTTATCCACTTCATGTTGTGGAAAAAGAAAGAGAATCATTTGGGCTAGGTGTGGATTTCGTGGCAGCATGTGACTACTCTTAAAAGCATGGGGGAAGCAGCTTTATTGGATGTTCATTTGTATATGGCTGGTTTGAGACTAGCACTTTTCTAGGCACATTGTGTACAGAGTCATCCTTGGTCGGATATTGCAAAAATTTTCATAGAAATGACTGGTATCTCTCATGGTAGCACGGTTATTCAAGTTTCTTGGTGGCATATGCTTAACTCCACGAGGCCTATTTGTAGTGACGGGTTAGGCACGAAGATCGAGACAACAGGTGTTCCTTAGGTGCGGAGAGACAGAGAGAGAGAGAAGAGAGCAGAGAGTATGCACGTTTTTTAGGTACAATGACGAGTGTACCACTTTAGGTTTTTAGATAGATATATATGTGTAAGTACAAGTGCTAAGGGTGTGTTCACACCCGAGCACATTAAAAGGTAGAAGGGCCTTTATTCCCAATGACGGGTTAGGCATGAAGATCGAGACAACAGGTGTTCCTTAGGCACGGAGAGACAGAGAGAGCGAGAGAGAGCAGAGCAGAGGGTGTGCATGTTTTTTAGGTACAATGACGAGTGTATCACTTTAGGTTTTTAGATAGATATATATATGTGTAAGTACAAGTGCTAGGGGTGTGTTCACACCCGAGCACATTAAAAGGCACGAGGGCCTTTATTCCCAACAACCTCCCACCTAAAGGCAATGTGTCTTAAGAGGAGAAAAGAATCAGCTAAGTCTAGGTATGTACAAAGCTGAAATACATATATCTATCCAACTCCCATCATTTGTCAACAATGAGCAAACCGCTCTGTTGGAAGCCCCTTCGTGAGAAGGTTTGCAGGATTATCATCTATATGCACTTTGGCAAGCTCAATGCTCTTGCTGTCAAGTACATCTCTAATAAAGTGGTACTTCACCTATATGTGCTTTGTCTTTGAATGAAAGACAGGATTCCATGCTAGCATGATAGCACTTTGACTATCACAATGGAAAACAGGTAACTCTGTGATGCTAAGCTCTCCCACCAGACGTGAAAGCCATAAAGCCTCCTTGCATGCCTCAGTGGCAGCCACATACTCTGCCTCTGTAGTAGACAATGTAACACACTTTTGTAGCCTAGAGATCCAAGAGATTGCTCCTCCTGTGAAAGTAAACATAGACCGAGAAGTGGGCTTTTTGCAATCCGCATGACCAGCATAGTCTGCATCCGTAAAGCCAACAACAGATGTCTTCTGCTTTCCAAAGCAGATGCACAACTCCTTTGTGTCTTTGAGGTATCTCATAATACCTTTCACTGCATCCCAATGCTTCTTGCCAGGGTTTGCCATGTATCTGCTAACCACTCCCACTGCAAAGGCAATGTCAGGACATGTAGCAACCATAGCATACATAAAACTGCCAACAGTTGAAGTCTATGGTAACTTGGCCATTTCAACCTTCTCATCATCAGATGTAGGGTTGTCCTTTGCATTGAGTTTCACACATGGAGGCAATGGAACCCCAATTGTTTTCCTCCCCTCCATATTGAAATGCTGCAAAACGTTGTAGATATACTTCCGCTGAGATAGATAGAGTAATCCTATCGATCTATCTCTGAGTATTT